>NC_048560.1:7287667-7411147 GCF_902806685.2 Maniola hyperantus
GACAGGTCGAGATGGCAGCCGGGGAGGGAACGGCCCGCACACCTGCACAGCCGCTGCGGGCGTCCCCCCCCCCCCCCCCCCCCGCCTCATACCCCGATTGCCATCTCAACCTGTCGCGAAATATTTTTAGTAAGTAGGTATTTTATTATATTTTTCAGTTAAACTAACGATACAGTCTAAGATGGAAGCGCGCTAACCTGCAGGGTGATTCGCTAACTCAGTCAGTTTCTAACACTGACTGATAGGCACGGAGCTCATTTTTTAATCCGATGAAGGTTTTCTACGAAAAAATATTTTAATATAACCCAGTGAAGCAGCAGTGAACCAACCAACCTCGGTGGCTATCATTTACTGTTAGACACTGAGTTAGCAAATCACCTAGCAGCTAGGTGATTCTCTAACTCAGTGTCTAACACTAAATGATAGCCACCGAGGTTGGTTAGTTCTACATTGCTGCTTCACTGGGTGGTAGTAAAATATTTTTTCGTAGAATATCTTCAACGGATTAAAAAATGAGCTCGGTGGCTATCGTTCAGTGTTAGACACTGAGTTAGAGAATCACCCCACAGGTCTTAAACTATACCCCTGCAATTACGTCGATCCGTTGCTCCGTTGCGACGTGATTGAAGGACAAACCAACAAACAAACACACTTTCACATTTTATAATAGGGGTAGTGATGATATTAGTATGATATGATATCAATATCATATTATATTAATATGATATATTATTATTATTATATATATCATTTTCATTATTATTATTATTATTTCAGGTTCAAAACTTAGACTACGGGAATCAATACGAAAGCAGTAAAGAATCCGATGAAAACAATAATAAGGACTACGATCAGGTACCTAATACTTCTTTTCATAATAACTAGCTGACGGACAAACAGATCGCCAAGAAAGCGAATTAATAAAAATCAGATAAGTGCGAGTCAGACTCCCACACGAAGGGTTCCGTATCAACGTGCACTACAGCGTAAGAGACAACACTTTTTAATTTTCACAACGGCCATATTGAAATTTTTATTAAGTATTTACATTCTGTGACAATTTCGACTCAACTATTATGGTTCACGAGATACACCCCACGGACATACAGACGGATGGCCAGCGGAAACTTAGTCATAGGGTCCCGTTTGCACCCTTCGCGTACGGAACCCTAAAAACGTCCTGAAGTACCTAGACTCACAACGACGATGAGGAAGCGCTAGTTTGTCGTTGCCATGTCGTTGCCGTGTTGATGTCGTATCGTTGCAGTCTCGTTGCCGTGTCATTGCCGTATCGTTGCCGTGTCGTTGTATATAACTACCTACACTAACATTTTAAATCGTATATTTCTTTTTTACAGGATCAAAACTATGCATTCTCATACAGAGTCAAAGATCAGACGACCGGTGATGATTTCTCACACAAACAGCAAAGCGTGAGCGGTGGCACCAACGGAGAGTACAGGGTTCGACTCCCAGATGGAAGATTACAAATTGTTTCGTACACAGCCGATGAAAATGGCTACAAAGCTGATGTAAGATATGATGAAGATGAAGCTAACAGACCTAAAAATAACATTAATAACGGTTATAATAATGCAAAACAATATAACAATCAAAATCTTCAAAATAACATTAAACAAAACAATCATTATAATACAATATTTAAACAATATAACAATAATGGATTTAGAAATAACGATGCGAATAACATAAGAGAGTATGATAATCAAAATATAGCAAGTAATCATTTAAGACCACAACAAACTAATATAAATCAATACGAAGATCGCATATTCGTGAATAATTATGTAAAACATGACAATGCAAAACAATTTGATAATCAAAACATCCAAAATATTTATTTACAACAAACAGATGGTAATGTAAGACAATACGAAAATGTAAATCTCAGAAACGATTATGTGAATTACAAAGATGAAATACCAATTAAAGAAGACCCTAATCAGTATAACTCAAAAGAATATTATGATTATTCATCAGAATATAATCAAAATTATGAGCCTTATAATCGTAAATTTGCTATTTTTCAACCTGTTTCAACACAACCACCTGTAGTAACAACTTTGAGACCAAATTATATAAGACCGGAATATAAAAATTTGTTCACTTTAGCTCCCACTAAAGTATCTCCTATTTACATAGATGGTGTCATTTCTGCAACGAATAACCCAATAGTCAAATATGAATCGACATCAGAGAATGCTGTTTTTGCAGATAGAAAAAAGATTTATACTAATGTAAATCATATTGTACCTACGGAACCAACTTCTACTGTTAAGAATTACGTATCAGTAACACCTGCTGCTTACTTGGCATCTACTATTGCGAGTTTGAGAGATAGAATGACACCTAAACCTGTCGTTTTTGGTAACTTTATTAATACGCTTGGTAAATATTTGAGTTTTAAGTGAGTTTTTGTTAATAATAGTGTAGGATAAAATTTAATAATAATAATAGATAAATTAATAATCTTCTAAATATATAAAAGGAAAAGGTGACTGACTGACTGACTGACTGACTGACTGACTGACTGACTGACTGACTGACTGACTGATCTATCAACGCACAGCTCAAACTACTGGACGGATCGGGCTGAAATTTGGCATGCAGATAGCTATTATGACGTAGGCATCCGCTAAGAAAGGATTTTTGAAAATTCAACTCCTAAGGGGGTGAAATAGGGTTTTGAAATTTTGTAGTCCACGCGGACGAAGTCGCGAGCATAAGCTAGTTTAAACTAAAACTAAATCCTTAAAAAATATAATATTATAACTAAAATATATTATTAAAAGGAGTCCCTTTAGGCAAGGTTCCGAAGATACTGGCAGCGTTCCCCCTTTGAATAGCTAGGCTAATTCTTTGTCCGAGGTAGCTGCCAGCTCTTCGGTCTCCTGTGATGTCGACTAACCTTTTTGCTATTTCCTTAAAAAGGCTTATAGCGCTAGGACCCCAGTGTAGGATTAAGTGTATTTTGTATCAAAGGGTAATGACAAAGATAAAATTTTGTAATTTATTATTTTTGTATAATAAAAATTCAAAAATCAGCTTGTTTTATTTCAATGGACATAAGATAGTGTATCAAATTGTTTTTAGTAAATTGATTGAGAAATAATAAGAGTAGTTGATGTAATTCATCAATTCATCATTATCATAATGAACCCATCGCTGACTCACTACTGAGTAGGGGTCTTTTCTCAGAGTGAGAAGGGTTTGGCTATAGTCTACCACGCTGGCCTAATGCGGAATGGAATGGCAAATTTCACACAGCTTTGAGAACATTATGGAGAACTCTGAGTCAAGCAGGTTTCCTCACGATGTTTTCCTTCACCGTTATAATATTCATTTGCTTAAAGGGCACATAACTCCAGAATATTACGAGTGCCCCGGATCGAATCCTCAACCTCCCGAATAAAAGGCGGATTACATCTTAACCACTAGGTAACCACGACTCTTCTATTTAGTACATTACTAGCTGATGCCCGCGACTTCGTCCGCGTGGAATTAGGTTTTTTAAAAATCCCGTGGGAACTCTTTGATTTTCCGGGATAAAAAGTAGCATATGTCACTCTCCAGGTCTTTATCTATACACATGCAAAAAAATCACGTCAATCCGTTGCGACGTGATTGAAGGACAAACCAACAAACAAACACACTTTCGCATTTATAATAGGGGAACTGATAATATTTTCATACTATTTATACTTACTTGAACCTACTTTTAAAATATTGAAGTAGGTTTCAACTTTCAAAAATTAATATTGTATTCTGTAGTTTCACCTTTGAATTTCATCACTTCACGAGAAGACGGATGTCTTTATTACCGTTCCTCATATCACGGAAGTTCACGGAATCCAACAAAATTGCAAGCTTCCTCGAAGATAAGACACTGCCGCTGCGGTCTATGTGCTGTCGATTATTGCCAACGATCCCTGTAGTGATGGGACTGCTTCATGTATCGATAGTTTTCCGAAGTCGAGTTTCACCTTTGAATGTCATCACTTCACGAGAAGACGGATGTTTTTATTACCGTTCCTTATATCACGGAAGTTCACGGAATCCAACAAAATTGCAAGCTTCCTCGAAGATAAGACACTGCCGCTGCGGTCTATGTGCTGTCGATTATTGCCAACGATCCCTGTAGTGATGGGACTGCTTCATGTATCGATAGTTTTCCGAAGTCGAGTTTCACCTTTGAATGTCATCACTTCACGAGAAGACGGATGTTTTTATTACCGTTCCTTATATCACGGAAGTTCACGGAATCCAACAAAATTGCAAGCTTCCTCGAAGATAAGACACTGCCGCTGCGGTCTATGTGCTGTCGATTATTGCCAACGATCCCTGTAGTGATGGGACTGCTTCATGTATCGATAGTCTTCCGAAGTCGAGTTTCACCTTTGAATTTCATCACTTCACGAGAAGACGGATGTCTTTATTACCGTTCCTTATATCACGGAAGTTCACGGAATCCAACAAAATTGCAAGCTTCCTCGAAGATAAGACACTGCCGCTGCGGTCTATGTGCTGTCGATTATTGCCAACGATCCCTGTAGTGATGGGACTGCTTCATGTATCGATAGTTTTCCGAAGTCGAGTTTCACCTTTGAATGTCATCACTTCACGAGAAGACGGATGTTTTTATTACCGTTCCTTATATCACGGAAGTTCACGGAATCCAACAAAATTGCAAGCTTCCTCGAAGATAAGACACTGCCGCTGCGGTCTATGTGCTGTCGATTATTGCCAACGATCCCTGTAGTGATGGGACTGCTTCATGTATCGATAGTTTTCCGAAGTCGAGTTTCACCTTTGAATGTCATCACTTCACGAGAAGACGGATGTTTTTATTACCGTTCCTTATATCACGGAAGTTCACGGAATCCAACAAAATTGCAAGCTTCCTCGAAGATAAGACACTGCCGCTGCGGTCTATGTGCTGTCGATTATTGCCAACGATCCCTGTAGTGATGGGACTGCTTCATGTATCGATAGTCTTCCGAAGTCGAGTTTCACCTTTGAATGTCATCACTTCACGAGAAGACGGATGTCTTTATTACCGTTCCTTATATCACGGAAGTTCAAGGAATCCAACAAAATTGCAAGCTTCCTCGAAGATAAGACACTGCCGCTGCGGTCTATGTGCTGTCGATTATTGCCAACGATCCCTGTAGTGATGGGACTGCTTCATGTATCGATAGTTTTCCGAAGTCGAGTTTCACCTTTGAATGTCATCACTTCACGAGAAGACGGATGTTTTTATTACCGTTCCTTATATCACGGAAGTTCACGGAATCCAACAAAATTGCAAGCTTCCTCGAAGATAAGACACTGCCGCTGCGGTCTATGTGCTGTCGATTATTGCCAACGATCCCTGTAGTGATGGGACTGCTTCATGTATCGATAGTCTTCCGAAGTCGAGTTTCACCTTTGAATGTCATCACTTCACGAGAAGACGGATGTCTTTATTACCGTTCCTTATATCACGGAAGTTCAAGGAATCCAACAAAATTGCAAGCTTCCTCGAAGATAAGACACTGCCGCTGCGGTCTATGTGCTGTCGATTATTGCCAACGATCCCTGTAGTGATGGGACAGCTTCAAGTATCGATAGTTTTCTGAAGTCGATAATAATTCTATATTATTATGATAACAAACAAAATTGCAAGATTAACCGAAGATAAGATACTCCCGCTGTAGTCTTCCGAAGTCGATAATAATTCGATATGTTAACAAACAAAATTGCAAGCTTCCCCTAAGATAAGAACTTCCACTGCGGTCTATGTGCTTTCGATTATTGCCAACGATGCTTATATGGGACTGCTTCATGTATCGATAGTTTGCACCCGTACGTAGTTGAAATTCCACTAATACGTATGAAGCTATTTGCCTCCTCATTTCTAATTCGAACCGCTAGGATATGGAACGCCCTTCCATCATCACATTTCCCCTTCGATTTTAATATCCTATATATTATACCTTATAGTCAAACGCGCTCCATCTTAGGCTGCATCATCACTTGCCAACAGGTCTGATTGCAGCCAAGCGCTATTCTATTTAAAAAAAATAGTTTTCTGAAGTCAATAACTCTATTAAAATATTAGTAACAGACAAATTGTGAGTTTCCTTTGAAGATAAAACTCTCCCGCTGGGGTCTATGTGGTGTCGATTATTGCCAACGATTCCTGTACTGACGGGACTGCTTCATGTATCGATAGTTTTGAAGTCGATAATTATGGGAAGGAATTTATATGATAACAAACAAAATTCAAGCTTTCCTCTAAAAGAAGCTATTTTATTAAATAATTTATATTATACAAAACTATGAATATGAATATATGAATTGAGGCAACTCTTTGACTTTTTCGAATTTCACTATTGATAGTCGAATATCGATATCGACACGGTCACATCACTAGAGGCAGTGCATCACACGTTCCGCTGAGTCGGTTGGCGCGAAGCCAGAACTACATACAATATGTAGTGGGACAAAACCTTGAAGAATTTATTACACTCATCGACTTTCTTGCTGGAATTCCGTACACTCTATAAATCTTTATTAGATCACGTCATTCCAAAATATTAATATAGACGTTAGAGCTTCTAGATTCAAAAGATAAGAAACTCGATAAAAAAGTTACTCTCGTTGTCTCGTAGCAAGGTCTACGTAAACTCGTAGACCCAAGTCTACGCTGCTCCCTCGGATTGCGTTAAGTCGTAACTTCTCTGGATTCCCAACTACTAGACCCTATGCTATCTTAGAAGGTCCATTTCCCACGATAGCTTAGTTAGCTAACTAGCTTAGTATCTAGCTATGTGAGGAAATTAGAGCTTAACAGCTGCTTCATTATTTCTTGTTAGTACTAGGTTCTTAAATTATCTAGGCACGTGATATGATATAATATATGACGCGCCTAGCTGCCAATTCACTGCAACAGTCGGTAAACTCCACGCTGTAACTTGACTAACAAGCTGGCTCATGTTACTCGCCAACACACATACGGGCAAAATGATGAACAAAAATGCATAAAACAAGTCCTTCCATGGTAGCCCACTCTCATTTCAAGTCAAAATCAAATCTTTTATTCAAATTGCACACTTTTTGACTGTCAATTGTTGAGTTTATAAGATAATGATGTAATGGTAATAATTTATTACGTAAACTTAAAACTAAAGCTACGAGATTTTGGATTTCTTCCCCGTTTACCATCCGGATTCCGGAGATCGCAGTCAAGGGCTAAATCTAGAGCTTAGAGAGTCAATAACTCAACGGTTTAGGAGTGGTCTGAAATCGAAAAGCCTTTATAATGGTGAGTGCTCTGAAGAGCTTTTTGACCTCATTCCACCCTCATTTTTCTACAACCGCACCGCGCGCCACTGTAAGGAATTTCACCCTCACCACCTGGTAGTCTGGCGCACTTCGACCGTCCGCTGTGCCCGATCCTTTATTCCACGCACATGCGAACTGTGAAACCAACTCCCATCGGCGGTGTTCCCTTTAGATTACAACATGGGGTTCTTATACTAGTACCATAAATTCAATATAATATACCTACTTAACAAGTACTTAGTACTTAACAGGTGTAAGAAAAACTCGTCATTTTAGTCATCCGTGTGTACAGTTACACCGCAGATATTAGCGTTTAGATCCAACGTGTTACGTACTACAAGACGTATGCCAAGTTTCGTGACGGATAACTTGTACTGCTGAATTTAACTATGCATTTAATGCAAGTGACTGCAATGATTTGAAGGTATTTCGTGTAAAACTTCATGAGAAATCCATACCAATCATCATCATCATTATCAACCAATAGACGTCCACTGCTGGACATGGCTAGGCATTCCGAACCAGTGGTAGATGCATCCGACTATTCGTAAGTTGTAAAAGTAAAAGTTTATACGAATAAAAAAGATTTTTATTTTTTATTTTTATAGGTCTCTTGTAGGGTAAGACCACACGCCACGGTCCTGCGCCGCCGCCATCCAGCGGTTCCTTGCGACTCGATTACCTACCCTTATTATAAATGCGAAAGTGGGTTGGTTTGTTGATTTATTGGTTTGTTGGTTTGTCCTTCAATCACGTCTCAACGATGCAACGGATTGACGTGATTTTTTGCATGGGTATAGATAAAGACCAGGAGAGTGACATAGGCTTCTTTTTATCCGGGAAAATCAAAGAGTTCCAACGGGATTTTAAAAAAACCTATTTCCACGTGGACGAAGTCGCAGGCATCAGCTAGTATTGCAATAACACTTAAGGTGTACTACGTAGTAGTACATACAATTTCTTTGGGCTAGACTTATCTAATTTCTATAAATGGTGCCAAAAATACTGGCTGCATGTCCGCGCTGTTATTATTGTTCAGAATATTTATAAGAAAAGTTATTTCAGAAATAAAATGAAGGAAAACAAGTTTATAAATAAAATTATTCTCAAAATTATTTCTTTAAAAGCTACAGATTACAAGAAGATACGGATGTGCGCCGCCATTTTGTGAGCGAAGCAATGGCCGACAGTTATGGCGGGAAAACGTATTTGCTTTACAAATTAAAAGTCAGCGAATTTAATAATGTGAATATGTAAGCGAAATATGTTGCTTAGGTTATATTATTATACGTGACATGCGAATTTAGATTTTGTAGAAATTGCCAAATTATGTAAAAAAGGTATGTCTGAGCTGCGTTGTTTCACAGTTAATGTATTAAAAAACCGGCCAAGTGCGAGTCAGGCTCCACACTACAGTCGTATTTTTTCGACATTTTGCACGATAACTCAAAAACTATGATACCTACATAAAAATAAATAAAAATCTGTTTTAGAATGCACAGGTGAATCCCTTTCATATGATATCCCACTTCATAATTAGTGATCTTACTTCGAAAATAATTGAAAATACTAATTTTTAGTTCACGACCACAATTTTTTTTAATAGAGATAGCGAGCAAACGAGCAGGCGGGTCACCTGATATTAAGTGATTACCGCCGCCCATGAACATTTGCAGCACCAGAGGAACCGCTGATGCGTTGCCGGCCTTTTAGGAATTTGTTGTTAGTTTTAAGCAAAGGTTATCAACTTGTTTACTTTTGTTTCCAAGATAAGAGATCTTTGATTGCGCCGGATTAAGCTTGCCTTTTGTCGGGGCTCCACGGTTAATAGCCTTTTAATGTCCTAATATAAAACAAAGGCTTCGCTGGTTAATGAAGGAACGTACGTACCTACCTAGTGCCTCCACGAGCGTTTACTTCTGTTGTTATAATTAGTTCAGTTGCCTTTTTAAGTACAATAGTTAAGTACTATCACTACACCTATTATAAATGTGAAAGTGTGTTTGTTTGTTGGTTTGTCCTTTAATCACATCGCAACGGTGCAACGGGTTGACGTGATTTTTTACATGGGTACCTACCTGATAATAAGACCTGGAGAGTGACATAGGCTACTTTTTATCCCGGAAAATCAAAGAGTTCCCACGGGATTTTTAAAAACTTAATTCCACGAGGATAAAGTCGCGAGCATCAGCTATTTTAGATCTTAATCCCTTAAACTATTAAATGAGGCAAATGGTTATTGGTCTTGGATTGTGTTTAGGTAGTATAACAATAACGCTAAGTTTTTGCTAGCGTTCTAGTTACACTCTAGGTATAGTGTCGGTTTAGCGTTCTGCGTTAGTCAATCAAAACACTGCGAGTTATAGCCCTATACAGAGGCGTCTCTAGCCCTTGTGGCGCCCGTGTGCAACCAGTACCCTGGCGCCCTCTAGTCTAGTAGGAGCAGGGTCAAAATGGAATACTAACAGTTATATTTTCAAACGGAAATTCGGATGCAAATGGTGCAATTTTAAATGATGACGGCGTCGGCCATAACACGAGCGCTGGGTCTTTGAGAGCGCCGGCGCCCGGCATCGACGCATCTTTGGAGGTGTCGCATTAGAGGGCGCTCGGCGCCCCCTTAAGGTTCGTACGCACCTGAGCGGCGCGGCGCGGCGCTTCAGCGAGCTGCACGTCGCGGCACAGAGCTTCAAAATATCATTTCTATCATTTTGTATGGCGCATATCGCACTAGAGCGGCGCTGCACAGCGCTTCACCGCGCGTTGCCGCGCGGCACGGTTGGAGAGAATATTTTGAAGCGCAGCGAAGCGACGCGCAGTGCAGTGACGCTAGTGCGACATACCCAGCGGCGCGGCGCGGCGCTTCGCGCTCGTACGCGAACGGGTATAAAAGTGACGCGCAAGTGACGCGAGGTGCCGCGTACTGAAGTTGTAGTGCGGTAGGCACCGTCGAGCGGCCTGAGGTGACGCGTTCTGCAGTCGGACTGAAGCGCCGCGCCGCGCCGCTCAGGTGCGTACGAACCTTTAGACCCGGCGCCCGTGTGCGCCGCACACCCTGCACCATAGGTAAAGACGCCTCTGGCCCTATATGTACCTAATCAGTAGATGATACAGCGCAAATCGGATCTGTCGCCAAATTGACTCACATCTACCTAGTATTTGTCACCTTGGTGATTGATTCATTGCAAACTATTGAGCATTCGCACCTTTGTAGTTGTATACCTACTGACTGACTGATCTATCAACGCACAGCTGAAACTACCTACTGGACGAATCGGGCATGCAGATAGCTATTATGACGTAGGCATCCGCTAAGAAAGGATTTTTGAAAATTCAACCCCTAAGGGGGTGAAAAAGGGTTTGAAATTTGTGTAGTCCACGCGGTCGAAATCGCGAGCATAAGCTAGTGCTAATCTAAATATATGAAAGGATAAGGTGACTGACTGACTGACTGACTGACTGACTGACTGACTGACTGACTGACTGACTGATCTATCAATGCACAGCTCAAACTACTGGGCGTATCGGGCTGAAAGGCATGCAGATAGCTATTATGACGTAGGCGTCCGCTAAGAAAGGATTTTTGAAAATTCAACCCCAGTTTTTCAATTTCAAATTCAGTTTTAAATTTGTGTAGTCCACGCGTACGAAGTCGCGAGCATAAGCTAGTCAGTAAATAAACTGAAGCCAACCACCTACCTCAGTGTTGTTAAAAAACAAACCTAATCAAAATCGATTCACCCTTTCAGAAGCTACAATGTCACTGACAAACTAATAAAAGAACTATCCTATCAAACTTTTTCCATAAAATCTCGCCTATTGCATCAAAAGAAAATAGTGAAGTGCATTTTAATATAAAATATATCGATAAAACGCAAAACATCGAATAGTCAAGTTGATCTAAACAGTCAATTTCTATGCATCTTCACAACGCATTTATTATAGGGGTGGGGTGGATTATCGAATATCAGTTTATCGATAACAATGGCTTAGAATTACCAAGGTGCTGGAATGGCATTTTTTCTTAAAAAAAATATTAGCCATGTTAAAAATTACTAATATTCCCTTTTCCCCTCCAACTAAGCGTCAAGCTTGTACTAGAAGTAGGTACAACAATAGTGCATCGGGCGGGGTTTGAATTGCTGACCTTTCGGTTTTCAGTCCACTCCTTTAACCGTTGAGCTATTGCGGCTTTTACGCACTGGAAAGTGCAGCGTTGGAAGACCACTTACTAGGTAGATAGATGACATCAAACGACAAGCGCAAGACCGTGGCATGTGGAAGTCCCTACAAGAGACTTATGTCCAGCAGTGGACGCATATTGGTGGATAATGATGATGGTGGTTTATAGATAAAAAGTAATTTCTCCGGATTTTATTGCAACTAATTACTAAGTAGGTAGGTATAGTACACGATAGGTCAAGATCTCAATCCTGATGTAAGGTGGGGGGGACGCCCCGCACACCTGCACCGGGTTAGCGCGGGGGCTGTGTGCACCCCGATTGCCATCTCAACCTGTCACGTACTATAGTCATACCTCTAGGTAGGTATGTTGGAATATTTATCACCCATTCGTGACCTTTTTTTTTTTCTTTATTCAGATACAGGTTAGCCCTTGACTGCAATCTCACCTGGTGGTAAGTGACGATGCAGTCTAAGATGGTAGTGGGCTAACCTGGAATGGGTATGGCAGTTTTTAATAAGCCCATGCCCCTTTGGTTTCTACACGGCATCGTACCGGAACGCTAATTCGCTTGGCGGTACGGCTTTGCCGGTAGGGTGGTAACTAGCCAGGGCCGAAGCCTCCCACCAGACCAGACCAGAAATTAAGAAATTATAAAATTCCAAATCCCTGCCAGGAATCGAACCCGGGACCTCCCACTAATAAGTCCACAGCGCTTACCACTGCGCCAGGGAGGTCGTCAAAATCACGCTGGAAGAGACAAACGCACTACGATGTAGTTTTTTATGGATATAGTAATTAAAACCTGGAAAGTGACTTAGGCTACTAATTTTTACCCTGCAAAATCAAAGAGTTCTCAAGAGATTTTAAAAAACTAAATCCACGCGGAAGCAGTCGCAGACTTTAGCTAGCTTATACCTTACTAGCTGATGCCCGCGACTTCGTTCTTTCATTTACTTTCCTGAAAATCCTGTAGGATCTCTTTAATTTTCCGAGATAAAAAGAAGCCTATGTCACTCTCCAGGTCTTTGACTATACCCATATAAAAAATCACGCCGATCGCCGATTGAAGGACAAACCAACAAACCAATAAACCAACAAACAAACACACTTTCGTATTTATAAAAGGGGTAGTGACAATATTATGTATAAACAAACTTTGAGCCTCAATAGCTCAACCGGTATAGGAGTGGACTGAAAACCGAAAGGTCGACGGTTCAAATCCCGCCCGTTGCACTATTGTCGTACCTACTCCTAGCACAAGCCTGACGCTTAATTGGAGAGGAAAGGGGAATATTAGTCATTTAATTTGGATAATATTCTTTTTATAAAAAAAAAACTATAATCGATAAATTATTCAGGTATCGATAGAAGATGGCCATCACTAGCCATCTCAAGACAGCAGTCGACAAATAAGCGGATGCAGACGGGTCGAGCTCGAGCCGGGGCAGTTAGCATAATTGACTCGCTCGAGGCGCTACTAACTCTTTTGTTTTACACCATAGCCAACTGTACTGCGTTCTGTGCGGTTCGTATCATAATTATTTGGGAACTTTCCAAGACGTGTTTCTTGTAAGCCTCATAGATGGCGCTGGTCATGCCCTTGCAAAATAGGGCACGGGATTTTAAAGACGTTCGTCCCCCCCCGTTCGTCTGTCGGCGTGGTTTTTAATCAGTAGGGCGATTGTCTAAAACCTGCATCAATCATTATTACAATCTCAATTGTTCTGATTGGCTGAATTTGTGCGATTCTTGTTGCAACAATGCATTGTGGCCAATAGTGAGCGAGCATTAACCAATCATGATAAATAATAATAAATAATAATAAATGATGATTGCGATCGTGACATTGTAGCTGTCAAACAACCGCGGTAGGGCCACGGATGTTCCAGTGGCAGGAAATTTTGACACAAAATCGGTTTCCGACAAGTTTGAATGGCTTTTCGCATTATTATTTAGGTATTATTTTTCATCTTTAGTGGTGGTAGTATTCAGCGCCATCTATGAAAAATTTCTCGAACGTTGCCTGGAAACCTTCTCATTGAAAGAGCAAGTTCATTCATTCATACTTTTTAAAATTTATTAACTAGGTACTTAGGTACAGATCGCGTAGACCATCTTATAATCCTATAGCTATTTTACTCTTTTGTTTTGCTGGTTCTTTAGTGCGCTGCTAGAGTTCCATTGAAACTAAACTATTGTACGAGAGTCCAGCTTTTAATGTTACAGTTGCTCGGAAATAAATTATTTTTCAATTTCCAATATCGATGTCTCGCATATTGAATACCTACATATTCTTTAATCGATACGTCGAATAAAATCTGAATGTTTTATTGAAAAACTGATTCTTCTGCTAAAGTAGGCTGAATCCTTGCAAACAAATAGTTTTATGTTACATAGTTAGTTACATTGATTAGGTATTTTTTAAATTCACAAACAATAAAATCATTTTCTTCTTCTTCTTAATTTGCTTTATGGCTTTCAGTATAAAATCATTTTTCTGAACTTAAACGTCAAAACGTCAAAACTTCGTTGTCACTTGTCATAAGCGGTGGTCATAAGTTTGAATAATGCCGATTTGTTTACAAAACAAAACTTTTGAAAGCAAGTTAAAATATTTGTTTAATGTATTAATAGTTAAATGTAAGACCAGTAAATAAAGCAATGGACAACTATCAGATTGCTCCTGTAAAACTTTACATACAAGACATTTTCCGAGCCAAACAGACTGAAGAAAACCGATACATCTACGAAATGTTCAATTTAAAGTTTAAAAGAGTTATGATACATGGTGTAGTAACTTCTATTTACAATAAAACAACGAAAACAACGAATTTTGAGCTAAGCGATCCCACAGGTTGTGTCCAAGTATACTATGACACGAACAAGAACGACTACAAATTATCTGAAGACACTGTGAAAGACCTAGTGAAATCTTTCGCGCGTAAATCCCAATCTGGACATGATAAAATACTTGCAATGTCTTCCATGCTAAGTTCTATAGAAAATAATTATAAATTTCCTTTTGATTTTGAAAGTGGTTCGCATGTTTGTGTTGTTGGAGATATTTTTGTGGATAATTTCAAAAGTTCAAGAATGATATGTGCCTATAGTTGTAAAACTACTTCTGTTGAGAGAGATATAGTATGGTTGGAGGAACTTAGGTATTTGTATGAAAAGTATTATTTGAAGGGGGAAGATGGACCTTAATAAAGCAATTCTAGAGTTAATAGACAGATTGCTGTAAAGACAGATTTCGGTTTCCCACTCACAAAACCTCATTCCTTAACAAAAGTGTTTGTGTCATGGCGGTAAAGATATATAATAAGATACCAGGGGAGATAAGGCAATGTAATAATATAAATAAATTTAAGAATAAATTGCATGATTTTTTAAGAGACAAGACATTATATAACATTAACGAATTTTTTTCAACTTAGACAGTTTTAAATTTTAACATAGACAAAGACAACGTGCGTCAAACTACTTATAGTTATTGTTTTACTAGGTTTACTAATTGTTTTGCATGCCTAATATTTAAGGCGAAACATTTCTACTGGACAATTTTATGTAATAACATCTCGTAAAATGTTTCCGCAAATAAAGAATCTTTGAATCTTTGAATAGTGCCTGTAACAAAATCAAAAGAAAAGTCTATAATAGACATCATTCATTCATATAAGATTTTGTGTTGTGAATAGTCATTGAACAATGAACATCTATCAGTTTGCATTGAATCTACCACTGATTTAGAATGGTCCTACCAACCAAGAATTTTAAGCATTGAGCAAAGAGAGAGTGTCTTATTTTTTAAGATATTTATTATTTCATTTTGTTGTTAGTTAAATTAGTTACTTAAGTTTTAAAAATTAATGAATATCATGGGTTGTTATTGTAGGTATCAAATAAATTAAAACTTTATTTTAATTTTCTTGTTTTAATTAAATTTAGGTAGGTACCTACTTGAATATACTGAAACCTTTCACAAACTAGTAAATGCAGAATAGGGCACTATATAATATTATACTCATCACAGTATAATAATTAAAATATATGAAAATTACAAATCAAAAATATTATATATACCACTGCAACAAGGCAGGGTGCCCAGAACGCTGGCTGCTTTATCGTATTGAAACGCCAGACAATTAATCATCTACACTAAGCTGAAAGTGAAACTGCATAATATTGTTCCCAACACACAGGGAAGAACGTTTGTTTGGATCAAGGCAGCTTTGGGAGATTATAGGTACCTAATAAAGGTGTTAAAAATCTTACATCGATCTTAATAAGACATCATTCCAGCGGAATAGCAATTTGCGGGACTGATACATAAAATTATTAGGATCAAGATCTGGCAACCCCTAGTGAATACAAAAGACTAGAATCTAGGTACCAAAAAAATTATATGATGTTATGGTTAGTAGGAAGTTAACTGTCAAGTGCTGTTGTCATTTTTGTTTTCATTTGAATTCGTTTGGAATTTTTTCATACGAGATTGTGGTGTTCCCACTTCCCACAGGTTTTCCTTATTTCAGACTAAAGTAGGCCTATAAAGTTTAGTTCACAGTTCACAGTTCAGGTAAATTTTTACTCATAGTGGTGAAAAACACACTTCCAAGCGTAATAAAAATAACATTTTAATGTCAAGTGAAATTATAGGTTATGTATTTCAAATTGAGATGGTAAAATAAGTGGTTATCTTATCTTTTCAGAACAATGGCTAGTGAAGGTATTTCGCCGCAGGAGATAGAGGCTTTATGCCAAACTCCAAGCCCTTCTACTAAGGCAAGTAGTTTTTTCGGCCTACATATTTTAATAGTGACCTTATATCGAGACGCCTATACTTATAGCTGATAACAGTTCTGGATTTTAACTTATCATTTATTATCATGTATATACAACAGATACCTACTGTTTAACAACCAATGATATAGGTATATGTAGGTAAGTACTGGTACATATTATACATTGTACTTATCTTAAGTGAAGAATTAAAACTACGACATTTCCACCAGTCTTCGATAGGTCATATTTGTCGAGCTCTGTCTCTTTTACTCTTATGCGTTTTGTATCTTCTGTCTTATTCACCCCAGAGAGCACAATGTAGTATGAACGTAACATGTGTATAACTATTTTGCTTATTAAAATCTGTCTACATTCATAATTCTACATTACTTAGGTACTTGATTTATCATGCAAAATGTCGAAAAAATACAAAAAATGCGGAACTCTCTGTGCGCGAGTCTGACTCGCACTAGGACGGTTTTTTGTCTCAGAAAATCAAAGAGTTTCAACAGGACCTTACTAAAACCTAAACCTATCTGAATAACACCCTCCCCATTGCCACTTCAGCTTCGCAACCCGTTGAGCTATGTCGGTTACTCTAGTTGTCCTACGGATCTCCTCATTTCTGATTCGATCACGTAGAGAGACAGCTTTCTCATGAGGCCTGTGTGTTTCTGTCATTCAGACACACAAAAGGTTATATAGGTACAAGTGACAGAGACAACTCTCTACAAAGCCAAAATGTTATTCTAAAGGCAGATGGACATTACTTTCTGCCACATACTGTACTTGGTTCTGAATGGCAAAAAACTGAATATCTTCTCTACATAGTATAGAATAAAGTCACTTCCTGCTGTCTGTATGTATGTATGAACGTTAAGATCTTTTAAACTACGCAACGGATTTTAATGCGGTTTTCACTAATAGATAGAGTAATTCAAGGGGAAGGTTTATAAGAATAGTTCAATAGTGGTTTGTGTTAATTTGTTGAAATATGAAGATATTTGAACAAAATGTCGGAAGAAATCAAGCTTCCATCGAAAATTAACAAAATATATTATATATAATGAAAAAGTAGGATAAACTTAAAAACTACTCAACTGACCTCACTGACACTACATTTGTATTCACCCATGCGAAGCCGGGGCGGGACGCTAGTATTGAATAATCAATTAATTATTCTTATAATACTATTTCAGGACTTCATGTTCCAACAAACAATGTACAGAATCAAGGACCCTCGTCAGTCCATTCCATTCTACACAGGCGTCCTGGGAATGACATTACTTAAGCAACTGCACTTTCCGGAAATGAAGTTCTCTCTATTCTTCATGGGCTATGAGAACCCCTCAGAAGTTCCTCAGGATGAGGGTCAGAGGACGACCTGGGTTATGACCAGGAAAGCTACATTAGAATTGACATAGTAAGTTAATCTATATTCATTTGATACTTGAGTTGTCATAGGCTACAATATGACATCATGTTATGTAACCCTGAATGTTAGTATGCTACATGTCACAGGAATATGACAAATTCAGATGATGTTTTAAGTTGTGATAAGACTAGGTGATGGCCGCGACTTCGTACGCGTGGATTTAGGTTTTTAAAAATCCCGTGGGAACTCTTTGATTTCACAGGATAAAAAGTAGCCTATGTCACTCTCCAAGTCTTTAAATATACCTATGCAAAAAATCACGTCGATCCGTTGCTCCGTTGCGACGTGATTGAAGGACAAACCAACAAACAAACACACTTTCGCATTTATAATACTGTTATAATAAGGATACTGATTTCTCTATTTTCAGTAACTGGGGTACAGAGAGTGACGACTCAAGTTACCACAACGGCAACTCGGACCCGCGCGGGTTTGGGCATATTGGCATACTTGTACCAGACGTTGATGAGGCTTGTGCTCGGTAAGGGACTAAACTAAATGGACAGGCCTAAATCTATTGCTATCCTATTTCACAGGGAGTATTGTGAAAGGGATAGCAATAATCAATATATTTGGACCTGCCATTTTAACTTAGTTTCGAGAATGACGTGTACAACAGAATTAGCCTCAACGGCATTGATTCTGTTGTCTTTCTCTAAACTGAATTTAGAGTATCTGCATCTTTTCATATGAATTTTTAACTAAAGACTAAATTCTAGTGCAACCCTACAAAAACACTATACTCAAGAGTGACACCTTAAAGTCGATGTTTGATAGCTGTTCTACTGTTCTAGATTAAATTAGTTTTTCTATCCTTTTCTTATTACATTGGTAAGAAAAAGTTTGAAAAAAAATTGTCTGTCTGTCCGTCCGTCCGTCTGTCTGTCAAGAAACCTACAGGGGATGTCTATCGGTTGAGACGGTTGATGAGGATGATGACAGATTACATACCTAGTTTAAGCTAAACTCAGAAATGCACGTTTAGTTATCTAATTTTATTATTTACTAGATGATGCCCGCGACTTCGTCCGCGTGGATTTAGGTTTTTTGAAATCCCGTGGGAACTCTTCAACTTCCCGGGATAAAAAGTAGCCTATGTCCACCCCCGGGATATAAGCTAACTCTGTACCAAATTTCATCAAAATCGGTAGAACGGTTGGGCCGTAAAAAGCTAACAGACAGACAGACAGACACACTTTCGCATTTATAATATTAGTATGGATTAAAATGTCCTAATACAAAGCTTGCACGTGGATATAGATCACAACGCGTAGAGGCTTATCAAGAGTTTTAATCTTTATAATAAACTAACTGCAATATCAACTTGATTAGGGCACAATTGCTATTGCAACCACTTAATCAAAATAGCGACATAAACACAAAAGTATTTAATAGTCGTTGAGTCTCGAGTCGGATTGAGACTGGAGTAAGAACCGTCAAACACCCGTATTTATACAGATTCAAGATGGCTGTCCCACCACAGATCGCGTGACATCGGATGAGTCAAATATTGTCTAATTCATAAAAACTAACTTCAATAAGCTAACATTAGTTTTCTTTCACAGGTTCGAACAGCAAGGCGTGAAATTCATCAAGCGTCCTCAGGACGGCAAAATGAAAGGACTGGCTTTCATTCAAGACCCCGACGGCTATTGGATCGAAATATTCACCTCTAAAGTCGTATCCTAACCCAAAAACTCTAAATGCTCACCCAAAAAGTTAAAGTGTTTAAAGTGTTAAATATTTACCTATAAGAAATTTGAAAAATCCTATAATATATAAATAATTTGAATATATTGGTGCCATTTTTAATCTATCTATATATATTATACTGACTGACTGACATATACAATCATGACATATCAACGCACAGCCTAAACCGCTGGTCCTAAAGACATGAAATTTGGAGGCTTTATTCTTTGTAAAGAGTAAGTATCCACTAAGAAAGGATTTTTCGAAATTCCACCCCTAAGTGGGTTAAATAGGGGATGGAAGTTTGTATGAAAGTCCGTCATTTTTCAAGTTATTTGCATGAAAATTGGTATTTGGGTTTTCGGTCACAAATGACCGACCCCCCTAATAATATTCCTTGAAGTACGACGATGGTTCTTACGTAGGCAAAAAATTAAAAAAAATGCCTGAAAAAGTCTAAAAACAATACTTCTATATTCCCATACAAAAGATTCGTAATAATACTTAAAAGTCAATTTGAACTTTAATACTATACCATAAACTTGTGTTGTGAGTGGAGGGGTTCCGGGAAGGCAAAACAATTGAGTGACGTTACTCTAAATATATAAAAGGACAAGGCGACTGACTGACTGATCTATCAACACACAGCTCAAACTACTGGACGGATCGGGCTGAAATTTGGCATGCAGATAGCTATTATGACGTAGGCATCCGCTAAGAAAGGATTTTTGAAAATTCAACCCCTAAGGGGGTGAAATAGGGGTTTGAAGTTTGTGTAGTCCACGCGGACGAAGTCGCGAGCATAAGCTAGTATCGTATAAATATTAATGTCAATATTTGTCAATATTTATACGATGGTAACATAATATTTAAAAAAAATACAAAAAAATGTAAGTATTCAAAAAAAATTACTAAATCGACTGTTAGGCGGTACGAAGTTCGCCGGGTCAGCTAGTAACTTATAATATAGGCATCCATATAAATGACAAGATATGGTCAAGGGAACAAAATTTTTACGGTTTGGGAACCAAATAAATCAGCGCCACCTCTTACATGGTACTAATGAACGACCCGTTTGAAATCCAGACGTAACCGAGGTTGCACTGTGCTAAAGCTGTAAACTAAAGCACCACTGACTGAGTCGGTGCACAAGTCAATGTATATAGGGTTAATGTGGGCCGATCCCGGCGGCACTGCAATGCCGGGCCGACCCGTGACGGGAGTGGAGCGAGCCCCGAACATCCCGTCGAGTTACAAAAATCAGTTTAATATACTGGTCCCACATTGTGGGAACTTTCAGATATTAAGCTGAAAAGAACAGATACTACACTTTGATCTTAGCCAAAAGGCCGAGAAGCGATACCGTAAAATAATCAAGGCGCGATGGTCATTCATCGTGGACGAAGCCCTCGAGCGCGATGTAATATTTAGTTATGTTACTACCAGAGCCATCTGTGGAAGCGGTATGAAACTACGAACCGATGTGTTGTCACAAAGCTCATCGACATAAGGCGGTAATAATTCCCAAGCCTAAATATATAAAATGATACGGTGACTGACTGATTGACTGACTGACTGACTGATCTATCAACGCACAGCTCAAACTACTGGATGGATCGGGCTGAAATTTGGCATGCAGATAGCTATTATGACGTAGGCATCCGCTAAGAAAGGATTTTTGAAAATTCAACCCCTAAGGGGGTGAAATAGGGGTTTGGAATTTGTGTAGTCCACGCGGACGAAGTCGCGAGCAGAGGCTAGTAGTACATAAAAACATAAAATTTCTTTGCACAAGCTAGAAATAAAATGTCAAGCCAGTTGTATTCGCGACACGATTGCTGCATAGATGTCGCTATCGTCAAATTATTTCAGAAAACTAGCTACCCGCCTCGTCTTCGCACGGGTAGCATTATTACAATTTTCGTAGTTTGGTGAGTATGCATGCAGCTTTAGATACATTAAACTTAAGCATTCGCTGAATTCGAAACAAATTCAAAAATTTAGTGGTTGTGATTAAATTAGTTTGATCGCCACTTTATTTTTAGGGTTCCGTAGCTCAAAAGGAAAAAAAGCCCTTGTAAGATCACTTCGTTGTCTGTCTGTTGTAAGTATCTGTTAAGAAACCTACAGGGTACTTCTCGTTGACCTTATGAGAATTATGAAATTTGGCAGGTAGGTAGTTAATCTTATACTTAGCAAAAGAAAGGAAAAAAATCCGATAAATTCAAATGTGTTTATGAACAAATAATTAGTATTTTGAACTATCAAAGTACCCTACCCGTTCAAAAGACGGGTCGGGTCGCTAGTCCTAATCCTCATCCTAATTCTAATCCTAAAATCCTATTCCTAATAATATTATAAGTGTGAAAGTGTGGATGTTTGGATGTTTGTTACTCAATCACGCAAAAAGGGCTGAACGGATTTGGATGAAATTTGGAATGGAGATAGATTATACCCTGGATTAACACAACTTTACAACAGGCTACTTTATATCCCGGAAAATCAAAGAGTTCCCGCGGGATTTTTGAAAAATTTAAATCCACGCGGATGGAGTCGCGGGCATGAGCTAGTATTATATAACATACCTAGTCAATGGGACTCGAAATTTAATCTAAAGATAAATTTGCATCGCTGCAACTAAAGGTAGGGGAAAAAAAAGATTTTTTTTCAAATACTACTTAATTGAATCGGTTTTCTAATAAAATGGTTGATTTGATACGATTTTAGCATAATAATAAATAGGTCACCAAGGTTTTATACAAGACACTATGTCCCTGATTTTGCTGTTTATCCATTCTTATAAGTAACTAGCTTATGTTCGCGACTTCGTCCGCGAACCGGACTAGGTACACAAATTTCAAACCCCTATCACCCTATTTCACCCCCCTGGGGGTTGAATTTTCTAAAATCTTTGTTAGTGGAAGCTTACGTCAGAATAGCTATCTGCATGCCAAACAGACCGATCCGTCCAGCTGTTTGAGCTGTGCGTTGATAGATCAGTCAGTCAGTCACCTTTTCCTTTTATATACTTATATAAATTTAGATGTAGACAAGTATAGTTGAATATCTCTATTCTCTATATATAAAAACTAGCTTATGCCCGCGACTTTGTCCGCGTGGACTACACAAATTTTAAACCCCTATTTTACACCCTTAGGTTTGATTTTTACATAGAGATTTTAACTATGAGATTTCAACATAAGCTTAACAAAATATGTCATACTGCTAATTGCAAAAATATTAACTACAAAACTTCTTTATCGACACTTCAAAACTGACAGAGTTTCATACAAACTTCAAACCCCTAATTTACCCCTTTAGGGGTTGAATTTTGAAAAATCCTTTCTTAGCGGACGCCTACGTTATAATAGCTATTTGCATGCCGAATTTCATCGTGATCCGTCCAGTAGTTTGAGCTGTGCGTTGATAAATCAGTCAGTCAGTCAGTCACCTTTTCCTTTTTTTATATATATAGATGAATCGCAGAATGTGTTGCTGATCGCAAATCTCGAGAACAGCTGAATCGATTTCGCTAATTCTTTTTTCATAATATTCCTTGAAGTAGGTACGAGGATAGTTCTTACGGAGAGAAAAAATAAAAAAAATCCTGAAAATAAAATAAAAACAATCGGCTGTTAGGCGGTACGAAGTTCGCCGGGTCAGCTAGTTGTATATATACATCAACCATGCAATAATATAAATGGAAAAAATTAATACCTACATAATTATTAACGCCACATTTATAAAGGGGTATAAAACGTGTTTCACGGTGTGCCGTGCTCTGTTGAGAAAGGCAAGATGGACGTGCTCACTGTATTAGGCTGCTTATGTCTCCTCATAGCTACTACCTCAGCCCAGGCAAGTACCTATTTAGATTTTTTTATACCTTTATTTTTATTCTTGTACTAGATGATGGCCGCGACTGCGTGGATTTAGGTTTTTCAAAAATCCCGTAGGAACTCTTTAATTTTCCGGGATCAAAAGTAACCTGTGTCCTTCCCCGGGATGTAAGCTATCCCGGTACCAAATTTCATTGAAATCGGTTGAAGCGTTGGGCCGTGAAAGGCTAGCAGACAGGCAGACACACTTTCGAATTTATAATATTAAGTATGGATTTACCCTTGACTACGGTCTCATCTGGTCTTCTCTGGTCTTAAAGGTGGCCATAGTGATGAAAAGATTAGTCAGCCTACTGGTTTTGTTTGTGTAGTGCTGCTTCCAGGGGTGGTAGGAGATAGACAATAGTTTTTTTTCTTTTGTTTTAGGATGTGTTACCAGAGGGCGCATCTAAAGACGAGTTGGTCGATATACTGCAAGAGTTGGGACAAGCCGTAGATCAGGGGCTTGGCGAGTTGGAGACCAGCCCTGAAGATGGCGACCTTGAAGGGAGGAGGCAAGGGGTAAGATTCTAATCTACAACGTTAGTTTTACCTGCCTGCCTATGCTCGCGACTTCGTCCACGTGGACTACTCAAATTTCAAACCTCTATTTCATCCCCTTAGGGGTTAAATTTTCAAAAATCCTTTCTTAGCGGATGTCTACGTCATAATAGCTATTTGCATGCCAAATTTCTGCCCGATCCGTCCAGTAGTTTGAGCTGTGCGTTGATAGATCAGTCAGACAGCTTTTCCTTTTAAATATATTATGTATAGTTTTCGTTCGCTTCGTTTTCATCCGCGTGGACCACACTTTCAAACCCCTTTTTTAATCTCTTAGGGGTTGGATTTTCAAAACCTTTTTCTTAGCGGATGCGAGCGTTCGTTTGCGCAACCTTACGCTGACTAAAACCGAATGTATCATGTCAGTCAGTCAGTCACCTTTTCCTTTTATATATTTATATATGGGTTGTACAGAAGTTTAAAGCTTTTATGTATTATTTTCAGGACTCAGAAGATAGTATTCAACGAGATCTTTTTCTGACTCTTCTCGGAGGACATCGTAGGTTCGATATAGAGAACATGCTATCGCTCCTTCTGAAAGTTCTAGAAGCTACTGGTAAATCTCCTTCTGGAGGTAGTGGAGGTGGTACTCCAGGTGGTGCTGGAGCCAGTGGAGGCGCTTCTCCAGCCAAACCTGGAGGTGGAAGTTCTCCAGGCAAAGCTGCAGGTGGAAGTTCTCCAGGCAAAACTGCAGGTGGAAGTTCTCCAGGCAAAGCTGGAGGCGGAAAACCGGCAGGAAAGGTAATTGCATTTTATTTAGGACTAGATTATATGCCCGCGACTTCGTCCGCGTGGACTACACTTTCAAACCCTATTTTAACCCCTTAGGGGTTGAATTTTCAAAAATCCTTTCTTAGCGGATGCCTACGTCATAATAGCTATCTGCGTGGCAAGTTTCTGCCCGATCCGTCCAGTAGTTTGAGCTGTGCGTTGATAGATCAATCAGTCCGCTTTTCCTTTTATACATATATCAAATACACTAGCTTATGTACGTCTTTGTTCGCGTGGACTACACAAATTTCGAACCCTTATTTTGCCCCCTTAAGAGTCGCATTTTCAAAAACCCTTTTTTAGCCTATTTAGTCAGTCAGACAATCAGCTTTATCTTTTATATACATAGATATATAGCGTTGGGGTCCCTAGGTGCTAGAATGGCGACCTCACACCGGAACACGCAGTGTGGGAAGACCGCCCACTAGGTGGACGGACGATGTCAGACAAGTCGCACGGAGCCGCTGGATTCAGGCAGCGCAAGACCGTGGCGTGTGGAAGGCCTTACAAGAGACCTATGTCCAGCAGTGGACGTCTATCGGTTGATGATGATGATGATAGCTACTTTCCGTATTTGTAGGAGGGTTGGTGGACTTATTCGTGGTCCTGGGACTATGACTGGAACTTTGGAGTAAGTTGCTTTCTATAGTGCACTACCATCACTACCCATGATATAAATGCAAAAGTGTGTTTGTTTGTTGCTTTGTCCTTCGTGATTGAACTATTTTGGACTTACCTTTGCACAAGTTTAAAAAATCTATTAAAAATATGCTCCTGAAAAAAGCATATTACACAATTGAAGATTATCTAAATGATAAAAGAGCGTGGATTTGACCTGCAGCTCGTTCCAGCAACGCACAAGACTGCAAATACTATTTTATACATGGCATAATTTTGTACCTATATCAAATATTTGAAAAGAGCAACCGCCGAGTTTCTTGCTGGTTCTTCTCGGCAGGAAAGGCATTCCGAACCAGTGGTAGATGCATCCGACTATTCGTAAGCACTTGTAAAAGTTTATACGAATAAAAAAGATTTTCATTTTCATTTTCATTTTCAACGGATTGACGTGATTTTTGCATGGTAGGTATAGTTTTTTTTTATGTATGTTTCGCTGGCAATCCTCCGACATGGTTATCGGAGACTTTGTATAGCTTAACACGGCATTTTTTTTTTACCTTTTTCTTTTTAGATTGTCATGAAACAGGTTCTTTTTTTGTGCTGTGATCATGATTTTTAAGCCAATGTCTTACGTTTTTTAACTTATTCTATTCAGACTTATATTTATATGCATAAGTAAGTATAGTGAAAGAAGATGCTCCTTTTTGATGGAAAATCAAAAATACCCACGGGATTTTTAAAAACCTATCCACACGGACGAAGTCGCGGGCATCAGCTAGTCAGCTTATAAATAGCAAAGTTGACAAGTCAAATACTTTGGCACATAATATTTTGGCGTCGCTGTTTCGTATATATTAATTTCGTATAATATATATTATTCGTTATGTAAAAATATTCGACACGCGTTTCGGTTTTTGCGTCAACTAAAACTAACGTTGTATAAGTCAAAGTCAAAGTCAAATGATTTATTCAAAATAGGTAATAAATTACTCTTATTGATGGTCTGGTATGGTGTTAAATTTCTAAGATATAGTGGTGATAATTATTACGCAAACTTAAAAGTAAAGCTACGAGGGTTCCAAACGCGCCCAGGTCTGAGAAGTACATTTAGGTGTACTTAGAGATGTTTTAGAATGTAATTAAATTTTAATAACTTAGCATGCCCTACACGTTTTGGATTAGTCTCTTACTGCCGCACTCAGAGTCGTTAATCGTTACTTAAGATTGAGTTAAAACGAGACAGATTTATGCGAGAGATATAGCTCTGTCTCGTTTGAACTAAACTTAAGTAACGATTTAGCTACTCTGAGTACGGCTGTTAGTCTATATTTTTAAACTGAAATAAATATAAAATTTAGACTAACACTGTGAATTCTTTTCAGAAGAGACGTCAAGGAGATAGCAGATTTTACTCGCCTGATGCGTTGAGAGGAGGAGACGGAATTCTAGACTTCCTTGGCCTTACCTTACCTCAGGTAAGTAATAGGGTATTTTACACCAAGCCAGAAAAAAATCTAAAAATCTATAAACGACATGCAATAAGCAATCGAAAAATGTACTTAACTAGCGTATGCTCGCGACTTCGTCCGCGTGGACTACACAAATTTCAAACCCCTATTTTACCCCCTTAGGGATTGAATTTTCAAAAATCCTTTCTTAGCGGATGCCTACGTCATAATAGCTATCTGCATGCCAAATTTCAGCCCGATTCGCCCAGTAGTTTGAGCTGTACGTTGATAGATCAGTCAGTCAGTCAGTCACCTTTTCCTTTTATATATTTAGATTTCAGTTTACAAAATTAATTTCATTATTCATTTTAAAGATTTCACCTTTTTATTTTTTAGGGTTCCGTACCTCGAACGGAAAAACGGAACCCTTATAGGATCACTTTGTTGTCTGTCTGTCTGTCTGTCAAGAAACCTACAGGGTACTTCCTGTTGACCTAGAATAATTAAATTTGGCAGGTAGGTAGGTCTTATAACTGACATTCGGGGCAAAATCTGAAAACCGAGAATTTGTGGTTACATCACACAAAAAAATTGTGGTCATGAACTAAAAATTAGTATTTTCAATTTTCGAAGTAAGATAACTATATCAAGTGGGGTATCATATAAAAGGTCTACACCTGTGCATTCTAAAACAGATTTTCATTTATTTTTATGCATCATAGTTTTTGAATTATCGTGCAAAATGTCGAAAAAATACCACTGTAATACGGAACCCTCGGTGCGCGAACCTGTTTCGCACTTGGTCGGTTTTTTTTTAATAATTTCCGTTTGTCTGGGATTTCGGGCTACGGTCGTGCTCTGTGCTATTATCGACATCGTATCTTTTGGTTTAGCCTCCTCAAGACCTTAGTGTGAATTTGGAGTCAGTATTGAGCAGCCTTCGCAGTGCCATCAAGACTTTAACGAGGTCAATCGAGGTTTACAACTCCTTCGCCAAACTTACAGGAAGGAGACAAGCGGTAAGAACTCTCTCTTTTCGTCTGTGCCATAACCCATCGCCGGCTCACTACAGAGCACGGGTCTTCTCTCAGAGTGAGAAGGCTTTTAGTTATAGTCTACCGCGCTGGCCAGGTGCGGATTGGCAGACTTCACACAAGACGAAAACCTATAGGGTTACCTGACTTCTCGTTGACCGTCGTTCGTCGTACATGGGCAGATAGGTAGGTCTTAGATATAGCACAAGTAAAGAAAAAAATCCGAAAACCGACACAAAAAAAAAAATTAAAACTTGCGAAAAAAATTATTTACCTAAATCACAAACAGATGGCGCAGTCCGTCACTGACTTGCAGTGTTCTACATAAAAGTGTTCTGTATAACTTTTGTACTACAGAGTTAAAATTTTTACAAAAAAAATAAAAACCGACTTCGATACACAAACACTAAAAATTGAAAAATAATTTAATTTATTACCGAATATATTATGTATACAAGAGTTAATACAGTTCCATAATAATACTTTTTTGGTGCCGGTGCCAATTAGCTTTAGCTGCGCGAATCGTCTAGACTTCATATTTTTATGAGACTCCACAATGGCACCTCATTGGCACCGACCCCAAAAAATATTATTATGGAACTGTATTAACTCTTGTATACATAATAATATATTCGGTAATAAATTAAATTATTTTTCAATTTTTAGTGTTTGTGTATCGAAGTCGGTTTTTATTTTTTTTGTAAAAAAATTTTATTTCACAATTTTTAGTGGTCCCATGGAATTATGCTATGACTGGTTAAAAATCTACTGTTTACTAAGCTATTACACTGATCGCGAGCAATTTACTCTTATCCGTTGAGGAGTTCCAGTATCTATCTTCGAAGATGTTCATCAGATCTTCACCAAATTTAAATGGGACCAACTTTGAAATATACCCTTTAAAACAAAAAAAGAATTTTCAAAATCGGTCCAGGCGTCTTCGAGTAATCGGGGAACATACATAAAAAATAAAAAGATTCCGACGAATTGAGAACCTCCTCCTTTTTTTGAAGTCGGTTAAAAACGAGACAGATGTATATCTCTCACATAAATCTGTCTCGTTTTAACTCAATCTTAAGTCTGAGCAAAGTCAAAGTGCGAAATCCCTTAGTGTATTAAACGTTGAACGTAATTATACGAAATTTAATTGAAATTGGTTTTATATCAATCGAATAAAACTGGTTTATCTCCTAATGGCCGTGTAAAAGATGCATATTTTGGGGAAACTTCGCGATTTTTTGTATCGAGCCAAATTGTGCCAATCGTGTTTTGGCTCTCGTAATTCATTAAAGAATATCTTTAATTTTTATAACATTAAAAAATAAATAAACAAAGGTAAACGCCCATTCTTGGCCAAAGTTCATCCATCAATGTTATGAATACTAAAAAAACTTATTCAATGACTAAAATATTGCTCGTAACGGTTTGTGCGTAACACTCCGGCATAATTAAGACACTTGACTTGACTTGACTGGAAATATAGATATTGCAATAGTTCTTATACTGAGAAAACATCGACATACAAAAAGGTTTATAAAAGTTCCTCCGAATTGTATCTCCAAAATAGTGCTTGTTTCTTAATCTGTGATGTCAGTCCTAATCCTTTAATTAATATCATTGATGGATGTATTTTGACCAAAAACCCTTTGAGGAATGGGCATTCCATTTTGTAGTTTTTGAGGCCTAAACGTGGTTCTTTAAACATCCGAAATGTGTCTCAACACTGCTTTTGGGATGCATATTGCCATATATAGGGTTGCCAGATCTTAAAACCGAAAAGCCGAACAGACCAGCCAGTTTAGCCGGACATTTGGGTAAAAAGGCCGGACAATCCTAATTTTTCAGTCTATCACAGTTATACTAACACAAAAGAAACAAGTCTTTTATATTTTTTACCTTAAAATCTCCTCAAATTCTAATAAAAGAACAATAAAATAAATGAACCAATCTTTTTTTAATAAGCACTACCTACTATTATTGCAAAATGTAAAAAATGGTCAAATTTAAAAAGCCTAACAAAAGCCGGACAGGCCGGACACCATCTAATTTGGCCGTACATGCAACCGAAAAGCCTGACTGTGTCCGGCTTTATCCGGACGCCTGGCAACACTAGCCATATATACAGCGAAATGTTGAAATAGTCCAGGTTGTTCTTCTTGTTTTATCAGGGCGAGGATACAGGCGAGTTGATGCAAATATTGCAAGAGTTGGGAGAAGCGGTGGAGGAAGGGCTCCAGGAGCTGGAAACTAGCCCTGATGGGGTAGAGCTCACGGGGAGGAGGCAGGAGGTAAGATTCCTACATATCTTTAAATATATAAAAAGAAAAGGTGACTGACTGACTGATTGATCTATCAACGCACAGCTCAAACTACTGGACGGATCGGGCTGAAATTTGGCACGCAGATAGTATATTACGACGTAGGCATAGGCTAAGAAAGGATTTTTGAAAATTCAACCCCTAAGGGGGTGAAATAGGGGTTTGAAATTTGTGTAGTCCACGCGGACGAAGTCGCGAGCATATACCCACCCGTGGACGGACGAAATCAGACGAGTCGCAGGGAGCCGCAGGGTGGCGGCGGCGCAAGACCGTGGCGTGTGGAGGTCCCTACAAAAGACCTATGTCCAGCAGTGGACGTCTATCGGTTAATGTTGATGATGATGGATTTTTCATTTTTTTACTAACAATGTTTTAGGATCCTGAAGGCGAGTCTCCTTTGAGCCAAGTTTTGGAAAACTTAGGCCAAGCGGCACAGAAAGGACTTGACGATATGCTGACTGTACCTGAACTAGGCGAAAAGGTAGAAGGGGTACTTGAGGAGTTACAAACTGACCCTGAAGAGGAGGACATTCAAGGAAGGAGGACTTTACCAGTAAGTGACACACTTCGCACTATAAGAGTGGGGGCACACGATGCGATGCGGCGGCGGTGCGGCGCCGCTCAGTTGTATATGCGTCACAAGGACAGACAGACTGGGGGCACACGATGCGATGCGGCGCCGCACCGCAAAGATTTCACCGTATCAGTGGGCACACGAGCGGTGCGGTGCCGCAACGTTGTTATGTCGCAGCTGCGCCGTAGCAGCGTTTAGACAGTCTGTTAATAAAAACAACTACATCCTAGCTTTCATCCCGGGATCGGATATTTTGCTGTAAACAAAAATTAAAGATGAACCTCTAATCTAAATAAATAAAAGGTAAAGGTGACTGTCTGACTGATCTATCAACGCACAGCTCAAACTACTGGACGGAACGGGCTGAAATTTGGCATGCAGATAGCTATTATGACGTAGGCATCCGTTAAGAAAGGATTTTTGAAAATTCAACCCCTAAGGGGGTGAAATAAGGGTTTGAATTTTGTGTAGGCCACGCGTACGAAGTTGCGAGCATGAGCTAGTTTAATATAAAAGGCAGTGGTGTTTGTTGTTTTTTTAATTTAGTGTCATGTTGTCCTACCCACAGAGTGGTCGTCGTTTTTTCCTGTCAAAGCTCGGCGAAATGGTGAAGAATGGTTTCAAGACACTCTTTCGAGACGATTCCAAGCGTCGGGTTAGTGATACAGCCTGCTCCCTAAGACTGGGGGCACACGATGCGTTGCGGCGCCGCAACGTTGTTATGTCGCAGCGGCGGCGCTGTAGCAGCGCTGGACGGTGTCTTTCCTGACGCATAAACAACTGAGCGATGCCGCTCCGACGTCGCAACGCATTCACCCCTCCCCGCCTCGTCTCGCTGGTTGCAAGTCCGGTGCGGCGCCGGAGCGCATCGTGTGACATGCCACAGATATTTCTATGTAAGACGACGCAGCGACACCGCTCCGGTGCCGCACCACCGCCGCAAGTCATCGTGTGCTTCCGCTCACACTGTCCAACGCTGGTACAGCGCCGCCGCTGCGACATAACAACGTTGCGGCGCCGCACCGCTCGTGTGTCCGCTGATACGGTGAAATCTTTGCGGTGCGGCGCCGCAACGCATCGTGTGCCCCCAGTCTGTCTATCCTTTTGACGCATAAACAACTGAGCGATGCCGCTCCGACGTCGCAACGCATTCACCCCTCCCCGCCTCGTCTCGGTGGTTGCAAGTCCGGTGCGGCGCCGCAACGCATCGTGTGCCCCCAGTCTGTCTTTCCTTGTGACGCAAAAACAACTGAGCGATGCCGCTCCGACGTCGCAACGCATTCACCCCTCCCCGCCTCGTCTCGCTGGTTGCAAGTCCGGTGCGGCGCCGCAACGCATCGTGTGCCCCCAGTCTGTCTTTCCTTGTGACGCAAAAACAACTGAGCGATGCCGCTCCGACGTCCGCAAGCATTCACCCCTCCCCGCCTCGTCTCGCTGGTTGCAAGTCCGGTGCGGCGCCGCAACGCATCGTGTGCCCCCAGTCTGTCTTTCCTGTGACGCAAAAACAACTGAGCGATGCCGCTCCGACGTCGCAACGCATTCACCCCTCCCCGCCTCGTCTCGCTGGTTGCAAGTCCGGTGCGGCGCCGCAACGCATCGTGTGCCCCCAGTCTGTCTTTCCTTGTGACGCATAAACAACTGAGCGATGCCGCTCCGACGTCGCAACGCATTCACCCCTCCCCGCCTCGTCTCGGTGGTTGCAAGTCCGGTGCGGCGCCGCAACGCATCGTGTGCCCCCAGTCTGTCTTTCCTTGTGACGCAAAAACAACTGAGCGATGCCGCTCCGACGTCGCAACGCATTCACCCCTCCCCGCCTCGTCTCGCTGGTTGCAAGTCCGGTGCGGCGCCGCAACGCATCGTGTGCCCCGAGTTCTGTCTTTCCTTGTGACGCATAAACAACTGAGCGATGCCGCTCCGACGTCGCAACGCATTCACCCCTCCCCGCCTCGTCTCGCTGGTTGCAAGTCCGGTGCGGCGCCGCAACGCATCGTGTGCCCCCAGTCTGTCTTTCCTTGTGACGCATAAACAACTGAGCGATGCCGCTCCGACGTCGCAACGCATTCACCCCTCCCCGCCTCGTCTCGCTGGTTGCAAGTCCGGTGCGGCGCCGCAACGCATCGTGTGCCCCCAGTCTGTCTTTCCTTGTGACGCATAAACAACTGAGCGATGCCGCTCAGACGTCGCAACGCATTCCCCCTCCCCACCTCGTCTCGGTGGTTGCAAGTCCGGTGCGGCGCCGCAACGCATCGTGTGCCCCCAGTCTTATACTACAAAAATAAAATAAAATAATTGTTTACTAGCTGATGCCCGCGTCTTCGACCGCGTGGTATTAGGTTTTTGAAAATCCCGTGGGAAATCTTTGATTTTCCGGGATAAAAAGTAGCCTATGTCACTCTCCAGGTCTTTTAAAGCTGTTATGTATTATTTTCGGGACATAGATAGTAGTACTAAACGAGATCTTTTTTTGTCTCTTCTGGGAGGTCATCGTAGCTTGGATACAGACGAACCGGCAGGAAAGGTAACTGCATTTTATTTAGGACTAGCTGATGCCCGCGACTTCGTCCGCGTGGAATTAGATTTTTTAAAAATCCCGTGGGAGCTCTTTGATTTTCCGGGATAAAAAGTAGCCTATGTCACTCTCCAGGTCTTTATCTATACCCGTGCAAAAAATCACGTCAATCCGTTGCACCGTTGCGGCGTGATTGAAGGACAAACCAACAAACAAACACACTTTTGCATTTATAATAAAAGGTAATGATTCAATTAAACTTTTACAAATGCTTTTGCATCAATGAATCAAAGGCTTAATTTGTAGTAAAAGCTTATTGCTTGCCTGGTGGTTGGTTTTTCCTGTACATACGACTGTAGTACGGAACCCTCATTGCGCGAGCCTGACTCGCACTTGGCCGGTTTTTTAATGTAGTGTCATGTTGTCCTACCCACAGAGCGGTCGTCGTTTTTTCCTGTCAAAGCTCGGCGAAATGGCGAAGGATTTTCTGAAGAAACTCTTCGATTCCCACCGCCGGGTTAGTAATACAGCCTGCTCCATTAAGTATAAATGCGAAAGTATGTCTGTCTGTCTGCTAGCTTATCACGGCTCAACAGTTTAATCCATTTTGGTGAAATTTGGTACAGAGCTAGCTTACATCCCGGGATCGGATATTTTGCTGTAAACAAAAATTAAAGATGAACCTAAAACCATATATAAAAGGATAAGGTGACTGACTGACTGATCTATCAACGCACAGCTCAAACTGCTGAACGCATCGGGCTCAAATTTGCCATGCCAAATAGCTATTTTGACGTAGCCATCCGCTAAGAAAGTTTTGAAATTTCAACCCCGGGTGAAATAAGGGTTTGAAATTTGTGTAGTCCACGCGGACGAAGTCGCGAGCATGAGCTAGTTTATTATAAAAGGCAGTGGAGTTTGTTGGTTTTTTAGGGTTCCGTAGCCGAATGGCAAAAAACGGAACCCTTATAGATTCGTCATGTCTGTCTGTCTGTCTGTCCGTCCGTATGTCACAGCCACTTTTTTCCGAAACTATAAGAGCTATACTGTTGAAACTTGGTAAGTAGATGTATTCTGTAAACCGCATTAAGATTTTTTCACAAAAATATAAAAAAAAATAATAAATTTTGGGGTTCCCCATACTTAGAACTGAAACTCAAAAAATTTTTTTTCATCAAACCTATCCATGTGGGGTATCTATGGATAGGTCTTCAAAAATGATATTGGGGTTTCAAATATAATTTTTTTTTAAACTGAATAGTTTGCGCGAGAGAAACTACCAAAGTGGTAAATGTGTGTGTCCCCCCCCCCCCTGTAACTCCTAAAATAACAGAATGATAAAACTAAAAAAAAAATATGATGTATATTTTTTTTTATTCAGATACAAGTTAGCCCTTGACTGCAATCTCACCTGGTGGTAAGTGATGATGCAGTCTAAGATGATAGCGGGCTAACCTGGAAGGGGTATGGCAGTTTTTGTTAAACCCATACCCCTTTGGTTTCTACACGGCATCGTACCGGAACGCTAAATCGCTTGGCGGCACGGCTTTGCCGGTAGGGTGGTAACTAGCCACGGCCGAAGCCTCCCACCAGACCAGACCAGAAATTTAGAAATTATAAAATTCCAAACCCCTGCCAGGAATCGAACCTGGGACCTCCCACTATTAAGACCACAGCGCTCACCACTGCGCCAGGGAGGTCGTCAAAAATTACCAATTACATTACCAAAATGCAAAATGTCGATAAAATACGATTGTAATACGGAACCCGCAGTGCGCGAGTCTGGTTCGCACTTGGCCGGTTTTTTTTAATGTAGTGTCATGTTGTCCTACCCACAGAGCGGTCGTCGTTTTTTCCTGTCAACGCTCGGCGAAATGGCAAAGGATTTTCTGAAGAAACTCTTCGATTCCCTCCGCCGGGTTAGTGATACGGCTTGCTTGCTCCCTTAAGGTCCAAGACTCGGTCTGCCTGCGTAATTGGGTATTTTCCTACTTTTGAATTTGATAAATATTATTACTTTATTATAAACTAGGATAAAAATAATGATGTTCACTGAAAAAATATTAAAATCCAACAAAGATTCACAAAGCTACAGGCATTTTAATTTTGGAGTGGGAGGGTCTCCTATCCCTTTCTCGAACGAAAAAACGAAAATTTGTATGAATCCGCACGAAGCTACTATGGCATTAGTAGGTGTGACGTCAAACTACTGTATCGCTATCACTGTCTAATCAGAAATATTTAAATGCTTATAACTTTTTTGTTATTTGATCGATTTAATTAGTTTTTTCAGTTAACGTCATTACTTTTATTCTAGTTTATAATAAAGTAATAAAAAAATTGAAGTCAAATACCCAATTCAAATTTAATCTGGTTTGTCGCAATTTGTAAACTAATGCGACAACGTAGGCTTATGGCATTCGAATTTCGCTCCTAGCAGTATCATATTCACAGGCTTAGTTAAATATCTTAACTTGAAGGTGTCCAGTTTGAGAAATTAGTCAAAATTGAGTTTGACGTGAGCTAATCACAAATTGGTCATTATTTTGACTAATTTCTTAAACTGGACACTTTCAAGTAAAGATTTTTATATAAACCTGTGAAGATGATATTGCTAGGGGCAAAATTTGAATGCCATAAGTCTACTTTGTCGCATTAGTTTACAAATTGTGAAGAAACCAAATTAAATTTGAATTTCGCGGGCAGACCCGTATTTTGGGCCTTAAGGGTGATTACGCATTGCATCCGATCCGAATCCGTGAAAATACGTTCCCTCGTAGTCATAGAACTATTTGTACAGTCATCATCATCAACCGATAGATGTCCACTGCTGGACATAGGTCTCTTGTAGGGACTTCCACGCGCCACAGTCTTGCGCCGCCGCCATCCAGCGGCTCCCTGCGACTCGTCCGTCCGTCATTTGTACAGTACGCGGCAGAAAATGTTGTACATCGACCTTTAGAAAGAGATAGCGGTTTTCTAGAGCGTTGTCTCTGTCGTTGAGACCGACAAAACGTCACGTAGATAGGTATGAGTGACAGAGACAACGCTTTACGAAGCCGAAATCTCTGACTCTATTATGTATGGAACCCTAAAAGAGCGAGGCCCGACTCACACTTGACCGATATTTTCTAATTTTGTATCATCTGGTCCACGTACAGGTTAACAAAAGAAGCGTTGACCAACCGGACGGCCGTCGTTTTTTGCTGGAGAAGCTGGGTAAGATGGCGAAGAATGGAATCGAAACACTCTTAGATTTTGGAGAAGATGAGGAGGAATCACACAAGGTTAGTGATAAGGCTCTGCTATTATATTAATTATAAATATAATAGCAGACCGTCAGCTGCGTCTTCGCACCGGAAGACGCCCCACTAGGTAGAGGAACGACATCAGTCGAGTCGCAGGAAGCCGCTGGATGGCGGCGGCGCAAGACCGTGGCGTGTGGAAGTCCCTACAAGAGACCTATGTCCAGCAGTGGACGTCTATTGGTTGATGATGATGATGATGATGATGATGATGATGATGATAGTAGCAGAGCATAATAATAAATTATGCATAGATATACAGACACACTTTCGCGTTTATAATATTAGTGTAATATTAATACCTACAGATTTTTTCGTAAATACATCAAAAATTTCGCGCTCGCTTCGCTGCGTGCAACTTCGTCCAAATGGATTTAGTTTTTTAAAAAAACACGTGGGAATTCTTTAATATTCCGGGATAAAAATTCTATGTCTGTTTCCGGGATGCAAGCTATCCCCGAATTGTACCTGGTTAAAAAGATCGGCTGTGAAAAGATTATAGATAGATAGATATACACTATACAGACCAACTTATGCATTTATAATATTAGTGTACCTACCATTAATACCTACAGATTTTTTCGTAAATTTAGTTTTTTTTTTTAAATCACGTGGGAACTCTTTAATATTCCGGGATAAAAAGCCGTTTATAATTCCAGACAGACAGACTGACACTTTTGAATTTACAGTATCAGTATGCATAAGGATGGAGTCCCGGTCGTCCTTTTAGCAATTATGGCAGCCCTACTGTACCCCGCAGGAAATATTTTACATCGAGTTTTAGAAAGAGATAGCGATTTCGTAGAGCGTTATCTCTGTCGTTGAGACTGACAAAGCGTCACGTAGATATTAGTAGGTATGAGTGACAGAGACAACGCTCTACGAAGCCGAAATCTCTATTATGTATGGAACCCTAAAAGAGCGAGGCCCGACTCACACTTGACCGATATTTTTAAATTGTGTATCATCTGGTCCACGTACAGCTTAGCAACAGAAGCATTGACCAACCGGACGGCCGAACCCTTATAGATTCGTCATGTCTGTCTGTCCGTCCGTCTGTCTGTCCGGAAGATCATGTTGACGTTTCTAATATCATTTTTTCTAAACTGAATAGTTTGTGCGAGAGACTTCCAAAGTGGTAAAATTTGTGGGACCCCTGTAACTTCTAAAATAACAGTATGATAAAACTAAAAAAAACATATTATGATGTACACTAGGTACCATGCAAACTACAAACACGAAAATTGGTTTGAACGAGATCTAGAATGTAGTTTTTGATATATCGTGCAAAATGTCGATAAAATACGATTGTACTACAGAACCCTCAGTGCGCGAGTCTGATTCGCACTTGGCCGGTTTTTTTTTTTTTTTAATTTTGTATCATCTGGTCCACGTACAGGTTAACAAAAGAAGCGTTGACCAACCGGACGGCCGACGTTTTTTCCTGGAGAAGCTCGGTCAGATGGCGAAGAATGGCATCGAAACACTTTTTGGAGAAGATGAGGAGGACAAAGAACAGGTTAGTGATAAGCTCAGCTCCCTTAGGGCTCTTTTCTGGAGCCGCGGCGCGTCGCGCTGTTAATCAGTATAAACGCGAAAGTGTGTTTGTTTGTTGGTTTGTCCTTCAATCATGTCGCAACGGTGCAACAGATTGACGTGATTTTTTGCACGGGTATAGATAAAGACCTGGAGAGTGACATAGGCTGCTTTTTATCCCGGAAATCAAAGAGTTCCTACGGGGTTTTTAAAAAGCTAATTCCACGTGGACGAAGTCATCAGGGCATCAGCTAGTATTTTATAATTTACAAACTATATTTTCTAATTTACAAACTATATTTTCTAATTTACAAACTATATTTTCTAATTTACAAACTATATTTTCTAATTTACAAACTCTACAAACTATCCGCGGAGAGAAGTAAGGATCTCTCTGACACGTATTCCCAAAAACTCAGTGAGTGTTAACCATTTTGTGTCACCAACAATATGTGAATAGAGTAAAACAAGAGTGAATAGGCAAACGCGTTACATCTTAGGCCACATCATCACTTCCCATCAGGTGTGATCGTGGGCAAGCGTACGCCTATAACGAATAAAAAAAGAAAAAAAAGAGGGTGATAAATTTGCAATCCACGGACTCTCTTGTCAAAGGAGCTCTAGGAGCGGTAGGCTATTTAATTTTAATTTAATTTAATTTAATTTATTTTGTAGAGACAAACAGTTACAATGAGAAATATAGATAGTATATATACAAAACCGGCCAAGTGCGAGTCAGGCTCGCGCAATGAGGGTTCCGTACTACAGTCGTATTTTTCGACATTTTGCACGATAATTAAAAAATTATGATGCATAAAAATAAATAAAAATCTGTTTTAGAATGTACAGGTGAAGACCTTTCATATGATACCCCACTTGATATAGTCACTCACTGCGAAAGTTGAAAATACTAACTATTAGTTCATGACCACAATTTAATTTTTTTTTGTGTGATCTAACCCTAAATTCACGGTTTTCAAATTTTTCCCCAAATGTCAGCTATAAGATCTACCTACTTGCCAAATTTCATGATTCTAGGTCAACGGGAAGTACCCTGTAGGTTTCTTGACAGACAGACAGACAGACAACAACGGAATCCTATAAGGGTTCCGTTTTTCCTTTTGAGATACGGAACCCTAAAAACACTTAAACCAAAGCAGTCTCCAATGAGAGATTAATACTTTTAATAATTAACTATTTAGGCATGTCTCTCTTAGTCTTAACTCATTTTAAAAGGGCTTTTGCGACCATAGATATTCCTGGCTATTCTCTTGTCAAATGAGCTTTGGTAGGCTATTTATTAAAAGGGCTTTGAAACTCTAAAATATAAAATGTAGTTTGTAGAGTTTTATACCTTTTTTATATGTGACTTTCGCTTTTTTAGACCATCCACGTTGTCCACGAAGAGTCTTCAAACGAGCAACCTCCGCAGAAAAAGAATCAATCTGTACGTACCTACACAATTTGTCTTTAGGATAAAACTCTTGTGACAAGGTTCTTTTGGCGCGTGGCCAAAATTGGAACTAACGTCGCCATCTTGTGAAGTGTCATGCTGTACCCTTGGAATATGTGGTGTTGCTAAGTAAAAAATCTGAAATTCACTGTTTTTTTTAATACCAGAGCCATTCTAGCTAAAAAAAATTACGAGACATTTAGCCTCATCTGGTGACAGAAGGGCTAATTTTTTGCGCAACGGATCAGCCTGGCTGTCCAGCGCGAAAATGCAGCCAGTATTCTTGGCACCATTCCACGCGGGCATGATTTGTATATGTGTGATATAGTAATTAGATAAGGCTAGCTTTAAGTTTTACTGTAATATTTTATAATAGCGATCTGCATGCCAAATTTCAGCCCGATCCGTCCAGTAGTTTGAGCTGTGCGTTGATAGATCAGTCAGTCAGTCACCTTTTCCTTTTATATATTTAGATTATAAAAGGAAAAAGGATAAGGAAAGTGATAATAAGCGTAGTTATAAACCACCTTCTATTCATTATGAAAAAAAAGGACAATATTAAATCTTTTATTTTGTTTCAGCAAAACAGAGAGGAATCTTCACGAAGCAAACAGTCTAAAAGAGGCAAACGAGACACAGTAAGACAAAAGTCTATTCTTTTCTCTGAGCTAAAGGGTTTTGAATATTTTAGTGGGGTGCCTAATTACATGTCCATCATACTTAGCGGCCACACAACAAGCCTGCCCACGTAAAAACAGCGAAGCAACCAAACAAAGGCCAGAATTTGCTAAACGATGAATACGTTTTTTTACACAATCGGGGAGGGAAAGGGTCGCTTGAGGGGGGGGGGGGGGGGGGTTACACATATATCACACATATAGTTCGCGACAGGTCGAGCTGGCAATCGGGGTATGAGGCGGGGGGACGCCCGACACACCCGCACGTCACCGGCGCTATCCCGCACCGGGCCTGTCGCACATTATACCTATAAGCGCGAGCGAAGCGAGCGCGAAATGATTTATTATTTAAATAGAAAAATGCCTCGGAAAATAAGTAAAATTTAGGTACTCAAAACCTTAGAAAGCGCGAGCAAAGCGAGCGCGAACTTTTTTTAAATATCGCTCAAGGGAGGTGCATATTTGTGTCCTTTTCGGCATCCCCGAAAATCAAATCTAGGCATTCAGAAACCGATAAAGCGCGAGCGAAGTGCGAGCGCAGCGAGCGCGAATTTATTCACAATATTGCCCATGAGAGGCATAATATTTGTTTCCTTTGTTTAGGTAGGTAAATTTATGGGCGGTCGGCTTGCGCCCCCTAGGAATCTGCGCCCGGGTGAACCGCACCCCTTGAACCCCCGGGTAAAGACGGTCCTGGCTCGAGCTCTGTTTTAGGGAATTTCGAAAAGGGTTATCGAGTCAACTGGGGACCCGAGAGTTTCTCTTAATTTTTTTTATTGCTAATAAAAGGACGGAATATGAATTTGAATAATAAAAACCTTTATTTTCAGATAGAAATCTAGCAAGTGTACATACCTATACAATATAGTAAAATAATATTTTTAAATTGAAATACTTTAATAGTCCAAGTAAAAATTAATACTGTACCCAGCAGGGAATATTGTACATCGACTTTTAGAAGAGATATAGCGATCTCGTAGAGCGTTGTCTCTGTCGTTGAGACTGACAAAACGCCACGTAGATAGGTATGAGTGACGAGATAACGCTCTACGAAGCCGAAATCTCTATTATGTATGGAACCCTAAAAGAGCGAGGCCCGACTCACACTTGACCGATATTTTTAAATTGTGTATCATCTGGTCCACGTACAGCTTAGCAACAGAAGCATTGACCAACCGGACGGCCGTCGTTTTTTCCTGGAGAAGCTGGGAATGATGGCGAAGAATGGCGTCGAAACACTTTTTGGAGAAGATGAGGAGGACAAAGAACAGGTTAGTGATAAGGCTCTGCTCCCTAAGGGCCCTTTTCTGGAGCCGCGGCGCGTCGCTCTGTTAATCTATATCTAATTTCAGGGCTCCGTACCTCAAAAAGAAAAACGGAACCCTTATAGGATCACTTTGTTGTCTGTCTGTCTGTCTGTCCGTCTGTCTGTCAAGAAACCTACAGGGTACTTCCCGTTGACCTAGAATCATGAAATTTGGCAGGTAGGTAGATCTTATAGCTGACATTTGGGGAAAAATCTGAAAACGGTGAATTTAGGGTTAGATCACACAAAAAAAATTAAATTGTGGTCATGAACTAATAATTAGTATTTTCAACTTTCGAAGTGAGTGACTATATCAAGTGGGGTATCATATGAAAGGTCTTCACCTGTGCATTCTAAAGCTGATTTTTATTTATTTTTATGCATCATAGTTTTTGAATTATCGTGCAAAATGTGAAAAAATACGACTGTAGTACGCAACCCTCATTGCGCGAGCCTGACTTGCACTTGGCCGGTTTTTTATATGTGACTTTCGTTTTTTTAGACCATTCACGTTGTCCACGAAGAGTCTTCAAACGAGCAACCTCCGCAGAAAAAGAATCTATCTGTACGTACCTACACAATTTCTCTTTAGGATAAAACTGTAGGAATTATCCACTAAGTATAAGTTTTATCTTGTTTCAGCAAAACACGGGTGAAGTCGGATCTTCACGAAACAAACAGTCTAAGGGAAGCAAACGAGACACAGTGAGACTAACATCGATTCTTTTCTCTAAACTAAACTAAAGGATGGCGATGGAGAGAGCTATGCTTGGGGTTTCTCTACGTGATCAAATCAGAAATGAGGAGATCCGTAGGAGAACTAGAGTAACCGACATAGCTCAACGGGTTGTGAAGCTGAAGTGGCAATGGGCACTACATAGTTCGTAAAACCGATAGACGTTGGGGTCCCAAGGTGCTAGAATGGCGACCTCGCACCAGAAGACGCAGTGTTGGAAGACCTCCCACTAGGTGGACGGACGACATCAGACGAGTCGCAAGGAGCCGCTGGATGGCGGCGGCGCAAGACCGTGGCGTGTGGAAGTCCCTACAAGAGACCTATACAGTGGACGTCTATCGGTTGATGATGATGATGAAACTAAAGGGGTTTGAATATTTTAGTATGGAGCATGACCTACTTACATGTCCGACATTTTTTTTTAAATAGCGGCCACGCGTAAAACCGAAACTAGTTGATAAAACTAAAGTCCACGACAGGTTTAGATGGCAATCGGGGTATGAGGCGTCACCCACACTCACCCGCACCGGATTAGCGCAGGGGCTGTGCGGGTGTGCACTGTGCGGGGCGTCCCCTCCCCGATTGCCTCTCAAGCCAAGCCTCTTGTTAAAATATAGGTAGCTTAATCCTTGGTCTTAGATATAAACAATGTATACAGTCTATAATCTTTTCTCCTTGTTAGAAAATGGCATACTTTATACTCTATGTTCTTTTTAGGGTTCCGTAGCCGAATGGCAAAAAACGGAACCCTTATAAATAACAAAATTTTAAAACTAAAAAAAATATATGATGTACATAACCATGCAAACTTCCACCCAAAAATTAGTTTGAACGAGCTCTAGTAAGTAGTTTTTGATTTATCGTGCAAAATGTCGATAAAATACGATTGAACTACGGAACCCTCAGTGCGCGAGTCTGATTCGCATTTGGCCGGATTTTCTCTATTCGATCAAACATGGCAGCTACACAGTTCTAAATCTAAATATATAAAAGGCAAAGGTGACTGACTGACTGACTGACTGACTGATCTATCAACGCACAGCTCAAACTACTGGACGGATCGGGCTGAAATTTGGCATGCAGATAGCTATGACGTAGGCATCCGCTAAGAAAGGATTTTTGAAAATTCAACCCCTATGGGGGTGAAATAGGGGTTTGAAATTCGTGTAGTCCACGCGGACGAAGTCGCGAGCATAAGCTAGTTAAATATAGTATCTTTAATTAAAATTATATATGTAGCTACATCTTGCACCGATAGTAGTGTTTTCCTTTCAAATCCTAATACCTCTTGATCGTCTCGCGTCGCTTTAGCATCATCACTTACCACCACATACATGTTTGCAGTCAAGGGCTAACTTGTCTTCTATAATATAAAAATGAATCACTAAATGTCCTTGTCGCCAATCTCGAGAACAGCTGAACCGATTTCGTTAATTCTTTTTTATAATATTCCTTGAAGATGGTTGTTACGGAAAGAAAAATTTAAAAAATTTGAATCGACTGTTAGGCGGAACGAAGTTCGAAGGGCAGCTAGTAATAGAATAAAAAAAGTACCTATACCTAAATAATTTTTTATTTTCAGCGGCAAATTGACGAAAACTCAGATGAAGTCATACTTTCACAAAACTCGGATGCAGTCGCAAATTCACAAACCTTAGATAAAGTCGGCCCTTCACAAAACTCGGGTGCAGTCGCAACTTCACAAACCTTAGATAAAGTCGGCCCTTCACAAAACTCGGGTGCAGTCGCAACTTCACAAACCTTAGATAAAGTCGGCCCTTCACAAAACCTGGTTGGAGCCGTACCTGCACCTTCGCAAAGCGACCAGCCTCTTAGAAAGAGACGGAACCCAGTAAGACTAACAGTTAGTAAAGAAAGAAAGAAATAAAAGACGTTTATTTTCTAAACTGTGCCACACATCACATGTTATACACGGTGAAGTTTTAGTGGGCGTGAACCATTTTGAGTCACCAACTAATCACATGTTGTTAAAAAACATTCGAAATTCAATTAGAAAATGTTTTCAAAAACATTCATTTAATTCGGAGACATAGTTTCGTTTGTGATTGGTTAGTGACTCAAAATGGTTAACTTTACTTGAGATAAAAAAATTCAAATCTCTATTTCACACCCTTAAGAAGAAAGGATTTCTGAAAATTCAACCCCTAAGGGGGGGAAACAGGTGTTTCTAATTTGTGTAGTCCACGCGGACGAAGTCGCGAGCATAAACTAGTTATTACATACATCTCAAGGTTAACCAGCGTGGTGATTGACTAACTCAGTGTCTAATACTGACTGATAGCCACCGAGCTCATTTGACATTGTTTGGTGCTATATTGCTGCTTCACTAAGCGATGTCAAAATAATTTATCGTAGAAATCCTTCAATGGATTAAAAATAAATGTCAAATGAGCTCGGTGGCTATCATTCAGTGTTAGACACTGAGTTAGTGAATCAGTTGGCTGGACAATAAACTGACGTATTCCTCTCATTGCAGCGACAGGATATGGGCGGTAGATTAATGCAAGATCACAGAGTAAGTAAATAGACATTCTGAATACATAATTGGCATACATGTCAAGGGTTACCTGCGGGATTCACTAACTCAGAGTTAGACATTGAGTAAGTGAATCGGACTGGACAATAAACTGACATTTCCTCTCATTGCAGCGACAGGATATGGGCGGTCTCAGAGTAAGTAAACTGTCAGTCTGAATACATAATTGGCATACATGTCAAGGGTTGCCTGCGGGATGATTCACTAACTCAGAGTTAGACATTGAGTAAGTGAATCGGACTGGACAATAAACTGACATTTCCTCTCATTGCAGCGACAGGATATAGGCGGTCTCAGAGTAAGTAAACTGTCAGTCTGAATACATAATTGGCATACATGTCAAGGGTTGCCTGCGGGATGATTCACTAACTCAGAGTTAGACATTGAGTAAGTGAATCGGACTGGACAATAAACTGACATTTCCTCTCATTGCAGCGACAGGATATGGGCGGTCTTAGAGTAAGTAAATTGTCAGTCTGAATACATAATTGGCATACATGTCAAGGGTTACCTGCGGGATGATTCGCTAACTCAGTGTTAGACATTGGAGTTAGTGAATCGGGCTGGACAATAAACTGACGTGTTTCTTTCATTGCAGCGACAGGATATCGCCGGTCTCAGAGTAAGTAAATTGTCAGTCTGAATACATAATTAGCATACATGTCAAGTGTTACCTGCGGGATGATTCGCTAACTCAGTGTTAGACATTGGAGTTAGTGAATCGGGCTGGACAATAAACTGACGTGTTTCTTTCATTGCAGCGACAGGATATCGCCGGTCTCAGAGTAAGTAAATTGTCAGTCTGAATACATAATTGGCATACATGTCAAGGGTTACCTGCCCCCCCAGCATGGGCAGGAGACAAAATTCTTATCCCCCAATTATATTCACTGACGAGGGATAAAATTTACTTGTCCACCTCTCAAAGCACGGCAACAGGGGAGAGGAGAAGTTTATCCCTGATTCGGGGACAATTTTATCCTCGACATTTGACGTGGGTTTAAGTTTATTCTCATAGAACTTAAAAAATCAAAACATGTCTCGCGGTACCTGTTGGGTTTAGGTTATGTTTGGGTTGTGTTTGGGTTATGTTTGGGTTGTGTTTGTGTTAAGTTTGGGTTGTGTTTGGGTTATGTTTGGAATATGGTTGGGAACCCCAACATAAACCCAACATAGGTCCCAAATACCAATTACCATTAACCCAATAAAGGTAAAGGAAAAGATCCAAAAACCGAAAAGTCCCCCGTTTTATTCACTGTGGATAATTATATCCACCCGTGAGCCCATGCTCGGAGAGTGGATAAAGCTGTCGGAGGGGATAAAGATTTTATCCTTTCCCCGGGGAGAAAATTATATCCCCGCCCATGCTAACCCTGCTGCGGGATGATTCACTAACCCAGTGTTAAACACTGAGTTAGTGAATCAGGCTGGACAATAAACTGACGTGTTCCTCTCAAAATTATTATATATCAGCCAATTAGCTACTCAATTGTATTACGATCTAGCCTAATTTATGACTAATAAGTAATTTTATTTTAACCTAAACTTATAAATTATCTTATATACTAAGAAATTGTCCATTGACGCATCTTAGTCTTTCTTGATTAGAGATACAACAACAACAAATTTAACAAACTAGCTTGTGCTCGCGACTTCGTCCGCGTGGACAACACATATTTCAAACCCCTTTTTCACCCCCTTAGAGTTTGAATTTTCAAAAACCTTTTCTTAGCGGATGCCTATGTCATAATAGCTATCTGCATGCCAAATTTCAGCCCGATCCGTCCAGTAGTTTGAGCTGTACGTTGATAGATCAGTCAGTCAGTCACCTTTTCCTTTTAGATTACGTTTTCTTTCAGCACTTACACTATATATCACTCTTGTCACTATACACTAACTCTAAACATAACAACATAACATAACATAAGGCATACAGCATAATGCTGAGCTGGGACCCTTTTTTCGGGTTGTGCCACACAATATAACTGTTTGTTCCGGCGCTTCTTTTGCTTGTTCTCAGGTGGAAGAAGCGCCGGAACAACCAGCTCTTAGCTTTAAGTTGTGATGTGTGGCATAATTTGTATTAATAAACGTATTTTCTTTCTTTCTTCTTTCAAACATAAACTGGTGTATTTCTATTATTGTAGCGTCAGTACATGGGCGCCCCGGTGGAACGGTTGTGGCCGTGGAAATATTATGGTTTATAGTTACCCAGTAAGTACCTAACCTACCTCCTTAACGTAACCTCCCTCGTAGGTACTTCAAGGAATATTATAAAAAAAGAATTAGCGGAATCGGTTCAGCTGTTCTCGAGATTTGCGATCAGCAACACATTCAGCGATTCATTTTTATTTATGTAGGTGTATTGAAATCGGTTTTTATTTTTTTTGGTAATTTTTTTTTTTAAATTTATGTTCATTTTTTATTATACCTACTAATTATTGTATTAAAATGAAAAAGATGCAGATAGTTACCTACTCTTAATTTAGTTTCCAGAAAACATTAGAATCGACGCCAAGAACAACAATCGAATCATTCGATTGTTATTCGAATGCATCGCCCACGCAGTAAATGAATAAATCTAAATCGGTACTCGCTTAACATCAGGTGACCCGCCTGCTCGTTTGCTCGATATCTCTTTTAAAAAAAAACTTGCTAAATTCTACGGGTCAAGTTAAACTGTTTTTTTGATTTCAGAGCCAAATGGAGCTGTTTCCAAAACAAAGTACCCAGTGAGGAACAATTACTCCCTTTGTTGTTCTATCTATACAACCTCCATAATGCTGTACATCACCCAGGACTGGCAACTACCAACGGCTTACGAACATCTAATCAAGTCAATCACCGCAATGCTCTGTTTCACTCAAAACTTCGCAAAAACAACGTCTTACCATTGTATCGCAATGACCTTAGACAAAACGATAACTTAGACGAAAATTCCAAAGGTTTAGTAATTGATATTATTGTGTAGAAAATTCAAAGGTTTAGATATTGATGCCATTGCTAGAAAATCGATTATTATATTAAACAGTAGGATATAAGCTTATTACAGGCTTAATAATTCTGGCACATTGATTGTGAACTAGCAACATTTCCTATCTAAAATTTTAACTATTTCACTTTTTCATTTTAGTGATGTACTTGCACTGATTGAAATCCTTGTACTACATGAGCTCAACCATTTTGTTTCAGTAGTTAAAATTTTGTTATATTTTAAAATATAATAGATTTTTTAAATTGATTTAATATTTATTATTGCAATTAATTTAAGGATTTTTGTGTATTAATCGTTTTTTTTTGTTAATTGGATGAATAATATTGTAAAATTAGAATAAGAAGTTATTTTGCATGCCACACTCTATGGCAGAGTGTAGTTACTGTACCCATAAGCATAACATCTATTGTACCTTACATGATAATCTATGCAAATAAATTTATAAAATGAAACTCATAAAAGGATTTACACGCAATTGAACTACTGAGGTGGAAAGTACATAGGTAACAATAATTTAATATCTTTGGATTGAATCTAAGTATAATACCTTACTAATGTGTAAAAGCTTTGTAAAATATTGAATAGTTCTACAAATATTATAACAAAATAAATTGGTCATAATCAGATGTGTTGTTTAATTTTTCCTTGCTAACCCATCAAATATTACGTAAAGACCACTAGGTGACGGATGACACCAAACGAGTCGCAGTGAGCCGCTGGATTCAGGCAGCGCAAAAGCGTGACGCGTCGAAGTATCTACAAGCGGAGATGAGTTACACCAACTTGTATTAACTTATTTCTGCTACGAGAGACCCTGTCTAGCAGTGAAGCAACATCGCTAGGATGGGCGAATCATTCGAATAACAATCGGATGATTCGATTGTTGTTATTATTAGATGAACAATCGAAAACAATCGATTGTTTTCGATTGTTCAATTGTTACTTAGCTTGTGTCTTTGTTGTTCGCCGCAACAAATATTTTATGTAGACCTACATACCTAAGTAGGTATCCTCAATAGCTCAACCGGTATAGGAGTGGACTGAAAACCGAAAGGTTGACGGTTCAAATCCCGCCCGTTGCACTATTGTCGTACCTACTCCTAGCACAAGCCTGGCGCTTAATTGGAGAGGAAAGGGGAATATTAGTCATTTAATATGGCTAATATTCTTTAAAAAAAAAAAAAAAAAAAACAAATGCAAAAAATTGATTTTTTCCAAATAATTGGTTTATCGGGTCAATTAGACCCGATTTCAACGGTGGTCTTTCCGTTACTAGCACCATACAAACTCAGTTTGGTTCTCATTAACTCGATCTACAGTATAGCCGGCAGGAAATATTGTACATCGACCTTTAGACATAGCGGTTTCGTAGAGCGTTGTCTCTGTCGTTGAGACCGATAAAAAGTCACATAGGTCACAGAGACAACGCTATTAACGTACAACGTAGTCGAAATTCCACGGATACGTACGAAGCGATTTGCCTCCTCATTTCTAATTCGAACCGCTTAGACCCTTCCAGCATCAGTCTTCCCCTCCAAATATAATTTGGGTACCTACCTTCAAGTCAAGAGTGAATAGGCATCTTCTAGGCAAGCGCGCTCCATCTTAGGCTGCATCATGATTTGCCACCAGGTCTGATTGCAGCCAAGCGGTAGTCTATAATAAAAAAAAAATTTACAATATTTCTTGCTGGCTACTGTAGGTAATTTTCAAGACACGTTTAAAAAACTAATATCTAAGCATGACCGTGGTTTGCGAGATTTCCGTAAAAAATAACTAAGTAAGTACTTTTAAACGCTATCAACAACAAAGAGAGTAGGTACCCTACCTACTGATAAGATACTGTATTTTTATTACGCGATGTATTGTAAATAAAACATCTGACTGACACTAGAGGCCAATGAACATTGCGTAGATAGGTGCCCAAGGATCAAGGCCTCGTAAGCGGGGCATTGATCCCGAGATTTGCACGCTATACACTGCTGGTTTGAAAAATACTAAATCTAAATATCTAAAAGGAAAAGGTGACTGACTGACCGATTTATCAATGCTCAGCTCAAACTTCTGGACGGATCGGGCTGAAATTTGACATGCAGATAGGTATTATGACGAAGGCATCTGCTAAGAAAGGATTTTTGAAGATTCCACCCTTTTTTTTCGTATTTATTCGATATGCTGTACCTATCGACTATTAATTCCTACCCTAATACAGTGGGTGGACGAGGAAATATGAATTCCCCTTCCACCCATTGGTGGGAGAAGCCGGTGGGTGCACGGGTAGCTCCTCATTTTTTTATAAGTAACGAGCAGGCGGGTCACCTGATGTTAAGTGATCACCACCACCCACCACGAACATTATTTTGTAGCACCAGAGGAACCGCCAATGCATTGCCGGCCTTTCAGAAATTAGTTTCGGTAGTGTTCTAATTACACCCCGTATTTTACCGTGTAATAATAATTAGCATGTTAAAATAATTATTAATACTTCAATACCTATTAGTAGTTACATTTAATTAATTCACGCTATTGTGAAAGGGTATAAAAATGTGTTTTATCATGTTCTGTTCAGTTGTGAATTTCAAGATGAAGGAAGTGGTAATATTTACTATCCTAGGCGTCCTTATAGTCAACGCTTTAGCCCAGGTAAGCTTTTTTGTTATTTTCGGATTGATAGACTTCACACACCTTTGAGAACATTTTTTTTTTTTTTTTTTTATTAGATATGCCAACGATAAATTGTAACAACATTCACAAATATTAAAAACATGTCACAAACAATTCCAGTCCTACTACAATCATCAATTATATGCATATACAGCATTACATAAGTCTCCGATTGTGTTAACAATAAGCTACCTACAATCTACATTACAAACTTTTAACATTAACCACTAATTAGTAAATATAATCTACAGCTAAATTAATAGATACAGTTGCTTAATTAATGAAATTAGTTGCTCATTGCAAAAAAAATAATTAAGTTAGATAAGAGTCAGATAAGGATAACAATTTAAGGATTAAAGATTACGACAATGTCAGCTCATTCATGGAGTACAATTTTTTCTTAAATTTAATTAGAGAACATTATGGAGAACTCTCAGGCATGCAGGTTGATGATGTTTTCCTTCACCGTTAAAGCGAGTGATATTTAATTAATTAATACGAACATAGTTCCGAAAAGTTAGAGGTGCGTGCCCGGGACCCCTGACCTCTGATTAGGAGGCGGACGTCCTAACCACTAGGCTATCACAGCTTAATAAGCTTTAATTATGCTCTATTTCCAGGATGAGAATTTTCCACCAGCTGCACAAGCTGATAGCCGTACGCCCGACATTAACAAGATCCGGAATCGTGTACATCAACTTTGTGGGGCCAGGAAAATAGGCGAGGTACCTATCATCATCATCATCAACCAATAGACGTCCACTGCTGGACATAGGTCTCTTGTAGAGACTTCCATACGACACGGTCTTACCGCCTGAATCCAGCGGCTCCCTGCGACTCGTCTGATGTCGTCCGTCCACCAAGTGGGGGGGTCTTCCAACGCTGCGTCTTCCGGTGCGAGGTCGCCATTCCAGCATCTTGGGACCCCAACGTCTATCGGTTGTACCTATGTGCCCTGGCCATTCCCACTTCAGCTTCGCAACCCGTTGAGCTATGTCGGTTACTCTAGTTCTCCTACGGATCTCCTCATTTCTGATTTCATCACGTAGAGAAACTCCGCACATAGCAGCTAAGTATATCTTACAAATCCAACATCAGACTATCAAAAAGAGTATTATTTATTACCTATGTATGTATGTATGTATGTATGTATATACTTTATTGCACCACAGAAACACAAATGACAGGTTACAAAAAGAAATCTTAATAAGTAGGTACAAAAAGGCGGTCTTATCGCTAAATAGCGATCTCTTCCAGACAACCTTAACGCTAGGGAGAAAACGAACAAATGGACAATGGGAGGTGGTGTAAAATAAACCTAAATACCAATAGCTAAATAAACTAAACCATATAATAAGAATATAAAATACATATTGTTAATACACTAATACATACAAATAAAGTATAATAGACATACATAAGACTACATAGATACCTATTTTGAATAAATCACTAGACTTTTGACTTTAAAAAGTGCTATATTCTTACATTGGTACGGAACCCTTCAAGCGCGAGTCCGACACGCATGTCATCTGTTTTGTTTTAGCCCTCGTATCTTCAAAATCGACGTATAAATTGGGGGAACGTTATAAAGAGCGTGGGCCAGGCGGTGGCAAAGGGGATAGAAGCTTACCACGACTACAGCAAGGGGAGAAGCGCGCAGTTCGACGATGCTGAGGCAGACAGATCACCATTTCCGGTGAGATTTTTTCCAACCCATAGGTAGGTAATATCGTACAGGCGCCAGTGCCTTCCCATGGTTGTAGCAAATACAAAGGATGTTGTGTGTGTTGCTGTGTGTGTGCTTGTGTTTTTAGGGTTCCGTAGAAAACAAGGAACAATGGCGCGTGGCGAAAATCGGAACTAACATTTGAACAAAGGGCAATGTTAGTTCCGATTTTCAAACAAGTTTGAATATGATAATATTCAAAGGCATCTTCTAGGTAAACGCGTCCCATCTTAGGCTGCATCATCACTTTCCATCAGGTGTGATTGCAGTCAAGAATTTGTCTATAATGAATATAAAAAAATAAAAAAAAATAAAATTAACAATGCGAAAGTGTACGTCTGTCTGTCTTTCTGTCTGTCTGTCTGTCAGTCTGTCTGTCAGTCTGTCTGTCTGTCTATGTGTCTGTCTGTCGGTCTGTCTAAATTTGGTACAGAGATAGCTTGCACCCCGGGGAAGGACATAGGCTAATTTTTATCACGGAATATCAAAGAGTTCCTACAGGATTTTACAAAACCTAAATCCACACGGACATCATCTGATTCTATTAGGTACCTACCTATATTATAAAAATTAGCGACCTCCCTGGCGCAGTGGTAAGCGCTGTGGTCTTGTTGGTGGGAGGACCTGAGTTAGATTCCCGGCAGGGAATTTAATAATTTCTAAATTTCTAGTTTGGACTGGTGGGAGGCTTCGGCCGTGGCTAGTTAGCACCCAACCGGTAAAGCCGTACCGCCAAGTGATTTAGCGTTCCGGTACGATTCCGACTAGTAACCGAAGGGGTATGGGGGATGAATGCGCGGGCATAAACTATTCCTCAATAAAATGCAGTTACCTTTCCTGCTGGTTCGTCTGTATCGAAGCTGCGATGGCCTCCCAGAAGAGACAAAAAAAAAAAAAAACCGACTTCGTTACACAAACACTAAAAATTGAAAAATAATTTAATTTATTACCGAATATATTATGTATACAAGAGTTAATATAGTTCCATAATAATATTTTTTTGTGCCGGTGCCAATTAGCTTTAGCTGCGTGAATCGTCTAGACTTCATATTTTTATGGGACTCCACCATGGCACCTCATTGGCACCGACCCCAAAAAATATTATTATGGAACTATATTAACTCTTGTATACATAATATATTCGGTAATAAATTAAATTATTTTTCAATTTTTAGTGTTTGTGTAACGAAGTCGGTTTTTATTTTTTTTGTAAAAATTTTTTATTTCACAATTTTTAGTGGCCCCATGGAATTATGCTATGGATGGTTAAAAGTCTACTGTTTACTAAGCTATTACACTGATCGCGAGCAATTTACTCTTATCCGTTGAGGAGTTCCAGTGTCTATCTTCGAAGATGTTCATCAGATCTTCACCAAATTGAAATGGGACCAACTTTGAAGTATACCCTTTCAAACAAAAAAATAATTTTCAAAATCGGTCTAGGCGTTTTCGAGTAATCGGGGAACATACATAAAAAAAAAAAAAAAAGATTCCGACGAATTGAGAACCTCCTCCTTTTTTTGAAGTCGGTTAAAAAGATCTCGTTTAGTATCTATCTATGTCCTGAAAATAATACTCGTACATAAGAGCTTTAAACTTCTATACAATCCATATCCGTACCTATCCACTAATATGGCTAAGAATACATTGCGAAAAGGCTCTCTTGGCACTTGAATGACATTGACAGGGGGGCGCTGTAGGAGAACAAAGACTTAGAACAAGGGTGTCAAACTGATTTTCCAAAACGCCACCTTTAAGATTTAGGGCGTGTTAGCGGGCCAAGGTCAAAGGAGGTGGCCAAGATTTGAACCGGAAACACGTTTTCAAACTTTCATATTATATTATCTAGTATGGAATATGGATGAATTGAAACGATAATAATCTTTTAGGTCCCGTATCTTCAAAATCGACGTATAAATTGGGGGAACGTCATAAAGACCATGGGGCACGCATTGCTGAAGGGGATAGAAGCCTACCACCATTACGGGAGAAGCGGACAGGTGAACGATGCTGAGCCAGGGGAGAGATTATTGTTTGCGGTGAGAATCATTATCATCATTAATTGGGGGAACGTTATAAAGAGCATGGGGCAGTCGATGGTGACGGGGATAGAAGCCTACTATAGTACGGTAAGGGATGAAGCGGACAGATGAACGACGCTGAGGCAGGGGAGAGATTATTGTTTGCGGTGAGAATCATTATCATCATTAATTGGGGGAACGTTATAAAGAGCATGGGGCAGTCGATGGTGACGGGGATAGAAGCCTACTATAGTACGGTAAGGGATGAAGCGGACAGGTGAACGACGCTGAGGCAGGGGAGAGATTATTGTTTGCGGTGAGAATCATTATCATCATTAATTGGGGGAACGTTATAAAGAGCATGGGGCAGTCGATGGTGACGGGGATAGAAGCCTACTATAGTGCGGTAAGGGATGAAGCGGACAGGTGAACGACGCTGAGGCAGGGGAGAGATTATTGCTATTGAGCTATTGAGGCTTATAAAATAACTAGATGATGTCTGCGACTTCGTCAGCGTGGATTTAATTTTTTTTAAATCCCATGGGAACTCTTTAATTTTCCGGGATAAAAAGTAGCCTATGTCATTGCCTGAGTTATTAGCTAACTCTGTACCAAATTTCATCAAAATCGGTTGAACGGTTGGGCCGTGAAAAGCTAGCAGACAGACAGACACACTTTCGCATTTATAAAATAAAAATATATATAGTTATACTAGCTTCTGCCCGCGGCTTCGCCCGCGTGGCCGACAGGAAACAAATGGCATTTTTTTCAGAAACAAACATTATAACATCAGGACGCGCACCCTGCACCAGCAAAACCTTCCAACCCCCAAATCCCTATTTCAAATTATACCCCATATTACAAAGAATAGACCCTCCAAATTTCATGTCTTTAGGACCAGCGGTTTAGGCTGTGCGTTGATATATGTCAATCAGTCAAGTCAGTCAGTCAGAACTTTGAATTTTATATATATAGATAGTAAATAGTATAGTATGGATAGTATGGATTAAACCTAAAACTATAACAATTTAGAGTAAGTAGGATAGATATAGATTTAAATAATTCGTTACTTCTGTATGCAGCACGAAGTTGGAAAGCACGTGTTGGAGCACGCCCTAGCGGACCCCGTCGCTATTGTATCTCTACACAACGGCTGGAACGACGGAGTTAACACCCTACCACACTTGCGCCGAAATAAGTATGTTTGCTATATTATTTACTTCTTCTTCTTCCTTGCCTTATCCCACGCTACCAGTGGCGGATTTGCCCGGCTCAGCACACGAGTAGATATTATAGACCAGAGGGGAAGCTTCATACTAGCTCACGCACACCACGACGTGCCACGGACGCTCCGTTTGCCGCCAAGCTGGGCGCACGGGGCGTCCGTGGCACGTCGTGGTGTGCGTGAGCTAGTATGAAGCTTCCCCTCTGGTCTATATATCTACTCGTGTGGGCTCAGTACCAGGCCTGGGCCTACGGCGGCGGCCAGACATTAGGGGCAGCCAATCGTGACAAAAAAATCACCAATGAATATTGATAACAAGTAATAAAGCCTCAATAGCTCAACCGGTAAAGGAGTGGACTGAAAACCGAAAGGTCGACGGTTCAAAACCCGCCGTTGCACTATTGTCGTACCTACTCCTAGCACGAGCTTGACGCTTAGTTGGAGAGGAAAAGGGAATATTAGTCATTTAACATGGCTAATATTCTTTTTAAAAATAGAAAAAAACAAAAAAAAAAACGCAAAGTACCTACCTGCCTACCCAGTGGCGTGCACAGGGTTTGAAGCCAGGGTAGGCATTAGTTAGGTAGGAATCTGTTTACTGGCAGTTCATTATGAAAAATATGCATTGAGCTATTACAACTGGGGTAAGCAGTGCATTTATGCCTCTATGACGTGCACGCCACTATGCCTACCTATCTAAATATTGTAAAGTTTGCACACACTATGGTGGGCTGCACTACACCGCAACGTATAACAATAATCTAGATCTTTTTTCTCTAGAAGTAAATACCTTTCATATGATACCCCACTTGATATAGTTATCTTACTTCGGAAATTGAAAATACTAATTATTAGTTCATGACCACAATTTTTTTTGTGCGATGTAACCACCAATTCACGGTTTTCAGATTTTTTCCCGAATATCTGCTATAAGACCTAGGTGGACCTACCTGCCAAATTTCATTACTCTAGGTCAACGGGAAGTACCCTGTAGGTTTCTTGACACACCGACAGACAGACAGACAACAAAGTGATCCTATAAGGGTTCCGTTTTTCCTTTTGAGGTACGGAACCCTAAAAACCTACTGTCTCTTTGATTTCAGCTATCGATGGACCCCGCCCGGTAGGCCGCCACCGTATGTCCCACCCAGCCAAGATTAGCCCGTTTATTGCGCTATCTACCTACTGGCCACTACAATAAACTAATTACAGAAAAAAAAACATTAATGTAACGTAGGTACGTAGTTATTAATTAGCCTCAATAGCTCAACGGGTAAAGGAGTGGACTGAAAACCGAAAGGTCGACGGTTCAAACCCCGCCCGTTGCACTATTGTCGTACCTACTCCTAGCACAAGCCTGACGCTTAGTTGGAGAGGAAAGGGGAATATCAGTCATATTATAACATGACTAATATTCCTATAATTACCTATGTTTTATTGTTACAATACTAACACATAATGGGTCAAAACTTCAAAAGATATTGGAATAAATAAATTGAATTGAATAATTGAATTGATATTCTTGATTACCCTGAATACCTACTCCCTTGTCCAGCAAGACCCTCACAACTGAAAGAATAATTCTGATTATATATAACTTATTGATTTTCCGGGATAAAAAGTAGCCTATGTCCCTCTCCAGATCTTAAAACTATACCCATTCAAAAAATCACGTCAATCCGTTGCTCCGTTGCGACGTGATTGAAGGACAAACCAACAAACAATCACACTTTCACATTTATAATAGGGGTAGTGATTACGTAAACCTAAAACTAAAGCTATACGAGGGTTCCAAACGCGTCCTATCTGAGAAGAGCCTACAGTTAACTTAGTCGGATATTTTTTTATAATCACCATTTCACAATATTAATCAAGCTTAATAACACTGTCAAAGCTTTGTTTTTGTTGGTTTGTCCTCCAATCACATGGCAACGGAGTAACCAACGGATCGAAGTGATTTTTGTATGGGAGGACCACTTTTATCCCGGAAAATCAAAGAGTTGCCACGGGATTTTGAAAACTCAAATCCACGCAGACGAAGCCGCGGGCATCAGGAGTTTTTTTCATGAAACGTACCTATTTACTTACCTAATTAAGATAAAGAAAATTAAATACATGAAAACACAAATTAAATTTTGTCAAGTTCTTAAGTTCTTTCAATAACACAATTAGGTAATATTTTTAAAACATATTAAGCAGGTAAGCATATATATTGCAAACTAACTCATGCCTGCGACCTCGTTCGCATGGACTACACAAATTTCAAACCCCTATTCTTTCCCCTTAGGGGTTAAATTTTCAAAAATCCTTTCTTAGCGAATGTCTGCGTCATAATAGCTAAACGCGTCAATATTTCATCCTGATCCGTCAAGTAGTTTGAGCTCTGCGTTGACAGATTAGTCAGTCAGTCCATCAGTCACCATTTCCTTTTATAGCTATGTATTTAGATGACTAAAATTATAAAGTTGTAATAGGTACATAATTAAGTGTTACATGGCATTCATTTCACACCTCATTAAACATGGTGTACCTACGAGTATCCTACCTACCTATTTTGAAATGGGAAAACTTAATCATTTGTGGCTCGACCGATTCGGAAGAATGCTGACGGTTTTGGTTTTGAGTGTCAGTTTATCGATTTTAGGATCCGACGCTGCGGTAATAAATATATTCTATAATCATCATCATCATCAAACCATCAACGACCAACTACTGAGCACGGGTCTTCTCTTATAATGACAATGGTTTAGCAATAATGCCCTCCCGACCGAATTTCTCCATAGAGATTAACGCGCGGGAGATATTAAAATAATCATTTTCAGTTTGAGCGTGATTATCGCCAACCGTAAGCCTATTTTGCAATAAAAATAATTTCATTACCATCCTATTGATTACCAACAGGTCAACGAAATGATCGCAGCGGGACAACAAACGATTCCGCAAAATTTTATACCACCTTCTCTAAATTTCAACACTGAAAAAAAAGGCTCTCCAAATATTCCTGTAAGTATAAATGAATGAGGTATCGGTTCATTCGACTCTTTCTTAGTGAATGGCGAGGTTGAGGTACTGCTGAAAGTAGATGTAAAGAAAGCTTTTGATTCTTTGAACAGTGAAACTTTGCTGATCGAATTTTCAACGCAGCTTCTCAAAATTTACCCATAGGTTTGGCAATGTTACAGATCTGACTCGAAATTATTTTTTGAAGTTAGCGATATTATTATTAAGTCTTCAGCAAGGGGATCCTTTAGGTCCAGATCTATTACATTCTATGCTAAAATGAATAGCCATCTTCTACGCAAGCGTGCTCCAACCTAAACCTCATCATTATCTATTTGTAAGCATATTTTACAAAAAATATAATTTCATTACCATCCTATTGAATACCAACAGGTCAACGAAATGGCTGCAGCGGGACAACCAACAATTCCGCAAAATTTTATACCACCTTCTCTAAATTCCAACACTGAAAACAAAGGTTTTCCAAATATTCCTGTAAGTATAAATGAGTGAGGCAGCGGTCCATTCAGCTCTGATTTACTTTTTTAGTGAATGGCGAGGTTAATGTGCTACTGAAAGTAGATGTAAAGAATACTTTTAATTCTGTAAACAGGGTAACTTTGCTGACCGAAGTTTCAACGCAGCTTGCCGAAATTTACCCATATATTTGGCAAACAGCTCTGCTTCGAAATTATTTTTTGGTGCAAAAAGAAAGAGAGAAAATGTATTTTTTTGTTGTTGGTATCACAGATAAAAAGCATACGAATGTAAAATTTTAATCTGTCACAACAACCTAAATGGGTGTACAGCTCAGCATAATGTCTTGCATAATAATTGCTTTAATACGCATAAAATGCAGGACGCAGATTTTCAGCTGTGACCCGGGATAGATGATAGCGATATCAAGTTTTCTATAGGCGTTCAGCAAGGGGATCCTTTAGGTCCAGCTTTGTTAAGCTTAGGGATCTATTACACTCTAGGCTAAAATGAATAGGCATCTTCTAGGCAAGCGTGCTCCAACTTAGATCTCATCATTGCTATTTGTTCAGCATGATTATCGTTAACCATAAGGATATTTTGCAATAAAAATAATTTCTCTCCCTCCCTTGAAAAAGGACCCCGGATGGGTTCGAAACTAGTCGGGCTAACCTCGACTAGACACGTGAGTACAGCCGGGATAGATATTATTTATAATTAAAAAAAATCATTACCATCCCATTCAATACCAACAGATCAACGAAGTGGTCGCAGCGGGACAACCAACAATTCCGCAAAATTTTATACCACCTTCTCTGAATTTCAACACTGAAAACAAAGGCACTCTAAATAATCCTGTAAGTATACTCAGATATCTAATACACCTTTCATCATCATCATGATCAACCCATCGCTGACCTACTACTGACCGTTCTTCTCAGAATGAGAAGGGGCTTAGGCTATTTTAGGTCTGTCACGCTGGCTCAGTGTAAATTGACAGACTTCACACTCCTTTGAGAATATCATGAAAAACTATCAGGCATACAGGTTTCCTCACGATGTTTTCCTTCACCGTTAAAGCTAGTGATGTTGATTGCTTGAAACTCACTACAAAACTACAAAAAGTTAGAATGGTGCCCGTGGTTGAACCCCCAACCTCGGGATTAGACGGCTGACGTCTTACTGACCGCTTACTTATTTATTTTGAATGGACATTTTCTTATTTTAATAATATACTGTTATCTTTTACAGCCACCAATTCAATTCCAAGTGGTAGATAACCCGCAAAATGGAGCCTACTGTCCAAATGCTGCAATATTGCTCAATATCTTGAACATGTTGACCAGTTCATTGCCTCAAGATAACAACTCCATATTGGACCCAGACAAATTCAAGTATGTATTAACGGTTGTTAAGAATTTCTTAGAAACAACACCTTTGAATCCAGAAAACCTAGAATTATACAACAGGTTGAAATATCTAGACGCAATTGTGGATAAAATAAAAGAAAACCCAAGTTTGCGAGAACTGGATGGTACTACTTCAAAAACATCACCTCCATATGACTTACCTGCACAGCGCAATCTTAATTGTCAAGCTTTATTTAACAATCTCATAAATTTTATTAATACAGCATATGCTCAAGTATTGAGATATTGTTTGCAAACTGGAAAATGTAATGCAAACAATGGACTGAATATTCCAAGCAATTATAATGGAATTTACCAGTTGAATCCATATGGGCTAATACAACGAAATTCAACGACTAAAATTTGGCCATTCTATGATTTACCTAAAGAATCTATAACAGCAGGCGCTGATTTAGTAAACTTTATTAAAAGTCAAGAAGGAAAAGGAATACATGATATGATGTCTATTCTTAAAAATTATAGACCAAGTGGAGCTACTAATGTTCCTGACAATGAATTGAAGAGTCCAAACGATATTCAAAATCCCTTTCTTCATATGAATCCTAAAAACGTTCAAATACCAAGCTTGTATCAACCTATGAATGGAATGAATGGCAAAAATCCAAATCTACAACCGAGCAACATCTACTATCCTCCAAATGTGAACACAATGCCATGGCAAATTATATTTTCTGGACTAAAATTATTGCCGCAATATACGTATCCCAAAAACAGTCGAATACCAAGCTTGTATCAACCTATGAATGAGATGAATGGGAAAAATCCAAATTTACAACCAAGCAAAATCTACTATCCTCCAAATATGAACATGCCATGGCAAACTATATTTTCTGGCCTAAAAGGTTTGTCGGGAAATGCGTATCTACAACTTTTGAAAAAGTTTTATGAACGGAATAACTTAGGCACTACAAGTTCTATATATCCTGGAATGGAAACACCATTGCAACTTATAAATGGACAAATTATTCCAATTAACACAGGAATACCAAATACAAATCCAAATGAGATAGTTAAACTTAATCCAAGTTTTGATAATGATCCAAACCATCTTATTGATATTTTGAAACGAGTCCCTAATCAGCAGCAAAACTTACTTAATACAAATATAAAAATAACCCAAGCAGAAATTAATAAAATCCCAAATTTTGTTGACAACACCCCTTTAGCGAATATTTACCAATATCTTCAATATTTACAGAATCTAAATATCCGACCAAGTATGCCGCAGAATATTTTGCCTCAAAAGCCAACATTTCCACAGCAAAGTAGTAATTATGTTGCTTATAATCAAAATCAAGTACAAAATCCACCTACAGTAGGAGTTTACAATCAACTACTTAACCAAAGTGGTTTGGGCTTTAACCAAATGTCCCCATTCAGTACTGCATATTATAACACAAAAGATAATAATGGACAGAATATGTTTACTGATAACACGAAACAAGGAAATTATGGCGGTCAATTATTAGACTTTAATTCCTTACTAGGCGTAGCAAATCAGGGTAAATTGAATAATGTACCTATTAAAAACGGTATAATAGAACTAACTTATGCACTTAAAAAACCAAAACCAGAATATGAATCGCAGTATTACGTAAAATATCGACTACCTTATCAGACTTTCCTTTATAACCTACAAAATTTATTGGTAAAGAAGCCATATTTGAGAAATGAACCGAATGGGCTTTACCAGGAGTTACTCGTCGGGTCAAACGTAACAGATACATCTAACGATTTGAAAGGACTAAACCATGAAGATATAGTTAAATTAACTACTACAAATGGTACTTTGGTTACAGCGAAACTTTTGCATAATAATGACACGACAGTAGATGAAATACTAAAAGTAGTTCAAAGACTAAATTCAAAACTACCTGTGGAGACTATTATTGATTTTAATAAAAATGCAACTAAAAATATTAATTTGGAAACACAGCAGAATAATGTTAATGGAACTAAAACTTCTGGTGTCAATAATTTATCGAAGAATGTTTATCCAACATTTTCTGATGTGCAAAGAAGAATATATCCGAATTCAAATTACCCCTATTCATCAATTGGTCAGTATCCACAAAGATTTCAATACAATGCATATTCTGCGTATCAGACTAATCCAGGATTACTAAATGTTGGAATGCCATTTTTGAAATACGGTAATGTTTTGCCGAATACAAAATATAATTTGAATAATCCCACATTGTTACCATATCTTGTTAGAAATTATCCTCAATTGGGAAGATAAAAGTATTCTAAATAATCTTTTAAATTGTATTAAAATTATAAAATAAACAATAACAATAACAGCTTTATTTCATTTTATCCTTCGTAGGCATGACTATTATTTTCTACCATAGGTACTTTAAGTTTTTATAATTTTTATGATATTGTTTTTACCCTACACTTCAAGGAAATTTCTAAATAATTTTAAATAGGTAGGTACATATCAAAAATTGCGAAACCGGCAGGATTCGAACGGGACAATACGCAGAGAAACATTCACCTTTTATAAAATAATGAAGGTCTGGCACGCGCTGGTTCTTAGTCCATATTGGTCGAGCCCACGGCCCACCACACAGCTTGCATAAGGCGTTCTTCAACAGAGAGTGTGCAGCGCCCTCCACTACGCTACCGTGAGCTATATCTTGGTCTATGGTTATATATATATTTTTTTTGTTTTTTGTTTTTTTATTCATGTAAACTTTTTAAAAGTGCTTATGAATAGTCAGGTAGTTTTAATTTACCACTGGTTCGGAATGCCGTTCCTACCGAGAAGAACCAGCAAGAAACTCGGCAAGAAACTTTTTAATTCTTAATTTTTCAATTTACAATGTTATTATACCGTACTATACAAGCCATTGCAGCCCCGTGCATTGCTGGAGCGAGTCAAATCCACGCTTTTTTATCGTTTACATAGTCTGCGACTGTATAATATGCTTTTTTTAGGAGCATACTTTTAACACATTTTTTAAACTTGTGTAAAGGCAAGTCTATTATTTTTTATCTGTAGCTATTTTCTTTGTCTGTGATTTTTCACTGTCACCAACTGTCACTGTCTATTGTCAACGCTAATCTATGACGCTAATGGTGCGCTAATGTCAAAAAAATCAAAACAAACATACCTACTGCAAAGCAGTCGAATTTTTAGTTTTTCAGTGAACTTAGTGATATTTTCCACCGTTTTTCCGTGAAACTTCAAAGTTTATTGATTACTGAAATATATGAGTGCAAAAGTTTGTGTAGAAATGTGATAGAGACATAGATTTTGTGTGTGTATTACAAGCGTAATTTCTTCGTAATTCAATACGATGCTAACAAGGAAACCAGTATTTATTAGGCCGGGTAAGTGCTGAAATACATTGAAAAGTGTTAAATATACACTTGATACTTGATTGGCTCATGGATCCTAAGGCACCATCTCCATGGGCGAGGGACTCGCAAAGAGTCCAACCTACTATAGTCGGCGATAGTATCGCCCTGTGGAGATTGGGTTATAACAGTTGTATCGAATTAGGTGGCAAGGCGAGTTTATCGCCGCAATTCTCTTGCCCGTGGAGATAGTTCCTAAGAGCATTTTAGCTTCTGACACTAGAAGCTGTCACTCGTGCTCGCCCTTCTGTTTTTAAATCTGTGGAACCAACTCCCATCGGCGGTGTTCCCACTAGATTACTATTATTCAAGGATTATTCAAGGGGCGGATCAATAACTTAACATCAGGTGACCCGTCTGCTCGTTTGCTCGCTATCTCTATTTAAAAAAAAATCAGTTAGCGATACGACTGTTGCCTCAATAAAAAAAAATTCGCCTTCCGTCGGTCGGTTGGCTAGACACTTAAATATAAATGGTGAGCAAACAAGCAGGCGGGTCACCTGATGTTAAGTGATTGTCGCCCATGAACGTTTACAGTACCAGAGGAACCACCAATGTGTTGCCTGCCTTTCATGAATTTGTTGGTCCGCCCTTGGATAACCCCATGTTGTAATCTAAAGGGAACACCGCCGAAGGGAGTTGATTCCACAGTTTGCATGTGGGTGGAGAAAAGGATCTGGCACAATAACAATTTTTATTCAAATCAGTTAAACAGATAGGCCTTGAGAAGGTAAAAGACGGATAGGCAGACAGACAGACACACTTTTATATTTTTAATATCAAATCAAATCAAATTTATTCACAATAAGTAGATAATAAATTACACTTTTTGATTGTCAGTTGTTGGATTTATAAGATATAGTTGTGGTAACTTTTGTGCAAACTTAGAACTAAAGCAACGAGGGTTCCAAACGCGCCCAGAGAAGAGCCTACAACAAACTCATTAGTTCAGTAGTTTCTCTTTATTTTAGGTGACGATGCTCTCTACCCAATAAAAAACAAAGATGGCGCCATAGAGACACTAATAAACCCAAACATAGACTCAGCTTTGACCATAGACAAGGATGCACAGACAAACTTTGTGTACAACAGATACCACCATCTCCCACTAGAGGCACAAAGGCAGAAGCTACCAGTCTTTCAGTATAGAAACCATATACTGTATCTGCTGGAGAGATATCAAACGTTGATTTTGATTGGTGAAACGGGATGCGGGAAGTCTACGCAAGTACCTCAGGTAAGGAATTTCACTCTAAAAATCCATACTAATATTATAAATGCGAAAGTGTGTCTGTCTGTCTGTCTGATAGCTTTTCACGGCTCAACTGTTCAACCGATTTTGACTAAATTTGGTACAGAGGTAGCTTGCAACCGGGGGAAGGACGTAGGCTACTTTTTAACCCGGAAAATTTTAGAGTTCCCACAGGATTTTTAAAAACCTAAATCCACGCGTACGAAGTTGCGGGCATCAGCTAGTGTTTATATAAGTTCCGCAAATTTCTATTGCGCTGGAACCATGTCTCATTAACATCGAAATGACGTCATTTTGACGTCAGCCGAAATTAAAGTATACCGTCAGCTCGAAACTTCAGTCTAGTGCTGACGTCACTAAAATGGCGGCGCGCGGCGGCGGAATGAGTTTTGCATACTGACCAGTGGCTACCGCGGTTGTTTGACAGCTACAATGTCACGATCGCAGTCATCTCTGATTGGTTAATGCTCGCTCACTATTGGCCACAATGCATTGTTGCAACAAGAATCGCACAAATTCAGCCAATCAGAACAATTGAGATTGTAATAATGATTGATGCAGGTTTTAGACAATCGCCCTACAGGATTTGGAAATTTATTTCTAGTAAGGTATCTAGAAGGCTATAGGAAATATTGATTGAATTGAATATAGATTAATATCAAGACTGAATTGCTTTTTAATAATTCTTCAATTATGAACGACTTTTTAGTTGGCGCTGACTAAACGGAAACTGTTTGCATCCTCGGGATGGACATTTTGATCCCGGAATATGAAAGAGTTCCCACGGGATTTTTAAAAACCTAAATCCACGCGGACGATGTCGCGGGGCGTCAGTTAGTTTTATGTATTTTACAAATAGTCTGATGTTTTGAAAAATGTCCAAAGTAAACGTGAGTTACGGGTTACGACAATTTGCAAATATGCATTTCACAATCTATCAAGTTTATCTTTCAGTGTTTATGTTATCAGTCAGTTACATATTGCACAGAATACTAACTGTTACAAGATAAACTACAAAACTAAAACTCGACTACTCTTACTCGACTCAATAAACGCTGAAAAGTGAAATTGTTTCACTATTGTATATTTCTGCCAATCCGCACTTGGCCAGCATGGTGGATTATGACCAACCCCTACTCACACTGAGAGGAGACCCGTGCTGTGTCGGGAGTTGATAATGATGATGATGATGATTCTATATTTTAATATTGTACCTACCTACTAAAATATTTTTCACCAACTTCCAAAAAGGATGTGGTTCTCAAATTGGCCCGTTTTTTTTTAAATATTGTGTATATATCGACATCTCCATTGTTTCTTAACCACATTTCGGATGTTCAAAGAATCAAGTTTTGGCCTCAAAAACTACAATTTATTTATTTAATTTTACTTAATATTATAAAGATTAAAAATATTCTTTAGTGAATTACGAGAGCCAAAACACGATTGGCACAATTGGGCTCGATACAAAAATTCGCAAAGTTTCCCCAAAATACGCATTTTTTAACTGACCAGTAGGAGAAAACCCAGTTTTATTCGATTGATATAAAACCAATTTCAATAAAATTTCGTATCTACGTTCAACGTTTAATACACTGGGATTACGGTAATATTTTATGGTAACAGGGCACATAGAAATTTAAATATAAATATTTATAAAAAGCGTGCAACTGCGCTCGGGCGGCCCAGACAGACTACCGCTTTCGTCAATCGCCCGCAACCATTGACTTATATATTACTTCGTATGGATAGGGTCATTGAACAAACAAAATGGCACCGACTCATTGGTGCTATAGAACTAATGCAACCTCAGTGACGTCTGGATTTCAAACGGGTTGTTCATTAGTATCTAAGAGGTGGTGCTGATTTATTTTGTTCTTAAACCGTGAAAAATTTTGTTCGCTTGACCATAACTTGTCATTTATATCGATGCCCGCAACTCGTTTTAGAGAGCACCCGTGTATAACTTCAATACCATTTAGTTGAAGAGGAAAGGGGAATATTAGTCATTTAACATGGCTAATATTCTTTAAGTAAAAAAAAAAAAAAAAAAATCAAAATTTTAGAAATCAAAATGTTTGAACGCCCTAGCCATAAGCTAAGCCTCTTTCTCATTACGAATTTCCGTATGATAAAAGCTAAGACATAAATTATCTTTTAAGTCCTATCTAAATCCTTGCGAGTGCTAAGTCCAATAGAAAATCCTCGCGAAATCTTTTTCAAGTACATTATCAAAACGCGGTATAACCTACTCCATATATCTTAATCACATGCAATAATTTTTTTAATTAGTTGTTATAATTTAACACATCATTAGTCTAACCCAAATGAAACAGTAGCTACTCCCTATGTCACTCTCCAGTGCAAAAAATCACTTCGATCCATTGCTCCGTTGCGACGTGATTGAAGGACAAACCAACAAACAAACACACTTTCGCATTAATAATATGGGTAATGATGATATTTATTTGCACGAGATGCTAATACTTAAGTTAATTCTTCAATAGACCTTGATCAATGCAAGTGGTTTCAAAGTTGAATGATTTAGGAGTACAAGGTTAAACCTACAGCTGTTTTGGAGGGACCAGGCCGTGTCGATGCCTAAGGCTCCGCGCAAACTGGCCACCGACCACAGCCACCGGTGGCTTTTGTGCGCCACGTCCTTTGGCGAGGCTCCGCGCAAACGGGCCACCGACCTGGAAGAGATACGATCACGACAGCCACCGGTGACTGTTGTGGTCGTATCTCTTCCAGGCTAGCCTGCTACCATCTTAGACTGCATCATCAATTACCACCAGGTGAGATTGCAGTCAAAATTATAACTCTGTCTCGGAATCGTGTAAATATCGTCTCTAACTATACCTTATCGGACGTTTTACTGGAAAGAGTGACACAGATTCGAGATCTTGGTCTGACCATTGATGTAGTGTAATGACCACACTGTATAATGCGTAGTAAACGTGAGTGTAACTCTGCAGTGTGGAGTCCAGCGCACGCAAGTTATACTCTAGCGATAGAAAAAGTACAGCGTAAATTTGCTCGCCATTTGTATAAAACAATGTACGGATATTATCCGTACCTGTATCCGTCCTTGTTTGTATCGGGTATGGTGGGGTTAAAAACTTTGCAGACAAGGAGAACCAGAGCTATTCTGGTACACTATTACCTTCTACTCCAAAACAAAGTCGACAACCCAGCAGCGGCGAAGAGTCAATATAACACGATTCCTATCGGCTTCCCTTTAAGAATTGGCATAATATAGCGTAAGTAGGTACTATTCACATAAATTCCGTAATACGTTCGTAAATACAAAGGTTCGATCGTCACAAATGCTAATTTTTCTTTTGTTATTAAGTACTAATTTAAGTTAAAAACATAACAGCTAATGTAAGTAACATACACCTACGTCCTACACCTTACAAGCCGTAAAATATCGGATTCCCTAGTTAGATTTTTGCTTAGTATTTATCTCTTTCATTTCCCTAGCGAAAGCGAAATGAGCGAACTAGGTCTGTCTCGCTCTACGGCCGACTAATAAAGAGCACACCAATTTAATCTGGCCCAGTAGCGAATACGAATTTGGAACTCTGACAGGTCAGACAAATTTGACGTAAATAACTCGGTTGGATCCGAGTTACCCTATAATACCTCCAAATTAAAAATTATATTAATAGTATTGTTTTAACAGGTACATGCTACTATTTTGAGTATTTTGTATTTTGAAGGGTTATTTGATATTGATACATATTTCGTTTTTGTGAAGCGGCCATGCTTGTTTGTTTTTAAAGTTGTTAGTGGTGTTTTATTTTGATATAATAAATTGGGGATGTGATTAATAACTTATAAGTGTAAGTTCACGGTAATTTTGATTCAGTTTGGTAAGCCAAAATCAGATATGGCCTTAATTCACATAGATTGTTGTTTAACAGATTTCTTGTTACGTAACGATAGTAATTTTTCTAAATTAAGTTTTGAAAACAAAAATCGAACAGCTGATATTCTTGTAGGTAAGTACGTTTCCGGCTTCCCTTTATCAGATTTTCACCCTTCGCCACTGCAACCCAGATACCCTGTGCAGATGTGCATTGGCGTTGAGGGCGCCGGATAGGAATGTCCGTTCATGCAGACGTCTGCCCTTTTTTCATCTTGCAACGACACGAACCAATTTTGCCGAAAATGCGCGAACCCTAAGAGCACTCATCTTGCTCAATGGTCTGATTGCTCAGCACCATAACCATTAGATGTTTTTAATATTAGTATATGTGAATTTAATAAACTATGTATAATATGTTACTTCTGACTCGGTATGCGATTTGGCGTTGCTGTAAGCATACCGAGGATATTGTTCAATAAATCAATCAATCAATCAAGGGCTAACTTGTAATTGAGTAACAAATAAGAAAATTGTGAGGACTATAAATACCTATGTTGTCGCCAGCCAGCGATAACCAAAGTCAAAGTCAAAGTCAAATGATTTATTCAAATTAGGTAATAAATTACTCTTATTGATGGTCTGGTGTTAGATTTGTAAGACATAGTGGTGATAATTACTACGCAAACTTAAAACTAAAGCTACGAGGGTTCCAAACGTGCCCAGGTCTGAGAAGAACCCACAACAAACTCAGCCGGGTATTCTTTTTATTATCACCTATATATATAGCTGTGGTCGGTGACCCGTTTGCGCGGAGCCTTATTGCCCGTTCCACAATCCACACCATATTCCATCTGACGCGGACGTTTGTAAGAAATGCGCATGCATTCTGCGGACGCACTGCAATGTGGACTCACGTTATGTAAACACTGTGATTTGTGTATAAACTGTTATGTTATGTTATCAAAAATGCGTGCTACATTGTTTATAAAGTTTAAACCCTCAATTGTTAACTGAAAACCATTGTTAAAAGCCGTGCGTCGAGTGTTTTGATACAGATCCGCTCGCTGTGCAGCGACCGTGTTGCATCGATTTTACTCCTATCAAGTTGTGATGCGAACACTTACGAAGCGACTATAAAACTTGTTTTCCGATATAAACAGTGAAATGGCGTGATGTGATTGAATAATAGAAATGGATATATTTCTCGACCTATGTTTAAAAACTTTTAAAAGTCAAATAATTTATTCAAATCGGTACACTTTCTGATGGTCACTTGCTCGATTTGCAATACTTGGTGACAATTAATTATGTAAACTTAGAACTAAAGCTACGAGTCTTCAAACAGCGAGTTTCGATACTGGATTTATGTGTTATAATCAGGACAGAATATCACTTGTGCTAAAATTATAAAATTATTGGCCAGCGTTGGAATTCCCGTTAAAATCACTTGATACAGCCGGCCTCGAAAATTCAAATTTTAAGTATTTTTTCGAAAATAGTAATCATACATCGAAGAGTTTTGCGGGCATAACATTTATGCATCTACATGTTTTTCCATAAAAACTTTGGTCAGAAATACTCATTTACTTCATATTTGTTCCTGAAAGATAATTTTCTGAATTTTCCCAGATTTGCACAATTTTTTGATGATTGATGAATTGGTGTTTTTCGGGACGTGATTCTGTGTCGTTATACATAGAAAGACGTCAGGAAGTTTCGCAACGCAACACAAATACGATACTGATACGTACTGATTTGCGAAGCCCCACACAAAATCTGATTATGATTAATCAAATCAGTTGAATATACTACGGGAATCGCCGCGTACGTTAATCCTATATTTATTCAAGATGATGTGGCCTTCGTCCCAAGCGAGCAAAATCCTCACGTTTCTATTAGTCGCTATTGTAGTTTACTGCATTTACATGGACACATTCCTGTTTCTACGTATACAAAGTTATAAAGTTGATATATTCGAGCATGAAGAAAATATTACCCAAGAATCTTCAACATATAAATCAGTGAAGGTGCAGAATTATAAAGATGTAGTTTGGATACCTTGTAATATTAATCCGTTATGCCATCCAACCGTGAAAGCTTTAATGGTTGACCATATTAATCATTATATTTATGGACCGTTGTGTGCGATACTAGATTTAGGTTTAGGTATATCGGATAGAATGCTGTTTTTAACGCCGAATATGATTTCTTTCTTCCATGTATTCATAGCTTGTTTGGGAGCAAAGTTTTTAACATGTCAAAGTTTAGTTGCACGTCGATTTGCTATAGTTTTGTTTCAAATACGTATGTTTTTGGATGATTTAGACGGGCATGTAGCTAGAGAAAGGAAGCATATCAAAGGCGAGAGATCAGAAGTTGGTAGTTTAGGTTATTGGGTTGATGGTATATGTGACTTAATAGGTGTAACGGCTATGATGATAGGTATATTATTATATTTAAAGAACAATCCGCCTAGAAGAGGGTATAGAGACACTCCAATTAGTACTTTACCTTATCACCAATTGAAGGAAATCAATTCGAGTGAAGATATAGAGAAGGAACATACTGATTTGGGCATATCTTATAAAACTAAGGTTACGTTTCAGAGGATCGTCCAGGTTATTGGCTTGTTTTCGGGCCAAATGGTGCTATCTTCGTTAGCTTGGAATAGATATATAGATATGTATCAGGATATGTTAGAGAATTGTACTGAGTACGACGTATATAGAAGAGAGAGTACGTTTAAGTCTGGGATGTTTTTCTTTGCTACGTTTTTGTGGAGGATAGTGAATCCTCATAGTTACCTTCATCTGCTGTCTCTAGCAGTATTTTGTGATAAGACTTGGGGGTTTCTGAAGACTGTTCATTATAGTGGTTATGCGTGTTTAGTTATAACGGTAGGTGTGTCGGAGTATTTGGTCGAGAATATCCGATCGTTTGTCGTGAACAGTTGAAATATTGCATTTCGCTAACCGGTGTTGCCATTTTCGGGTCCGAGGAACGATTCGAGTCGGGTTTGGATTTCTTTTGAAGAAGTATTGCGATTGTTATTATTGGTTGTAGAATTGACTAGCTTATGCTCGCGACTTCGTCCGCGTGGACTACCCAAATTTCGAACCCCTATTTCACCCCGTTAGGGGTTGAATTTTCAACTTAGCGTCATAATAGCTATCTGCATACCAAATTTCAGCCCGATCCGTCCAGTAGTTTGAGCTGTGCGTTGATAGATCAGTCAGACAGTCAGTCAGTCAGTCGGTCAGTCAGTCACCTTTTCCTTTTATATATTTAGATATCAGATGATATAAAAAATCAATTTCCGTGGTGATTTTATACGTACCTAAGCGTTTAGATTTTTTTATATTGGTGACGATAATACCTAATTGGATATATATATTGTATGGTAACGATTTACATAGTTTGTGTTAGAGCCATTACGCATGGTCGACTAGTCGCCCGGCAACTCGGTCGACGGCGACTTTAGAATCTGTAATTTATATGTAAGTCGCCGTGTGTATGTACACGCAGTCGCCGCAACTTCGTATTTTAATGAAATCTACTGTATTTATTTATAAAAAAATGTTTTTAAACATCTGAATGCTTTAAAATTTAATTCTTCCATAGATAAAATATTAACTTGATACGAATAATGAGTTTTCTGTTTGTTTTGACTTACGAAGATAACTTTTCATAAAATTTATTATTAATTATACCTAATATTATATATTTTTAAATTCATAGAGTAAAAAAAAAATCGGCAAAATGACCTTGTGATCTAGGGATTGAATCCTATATAATAAGTATACGTACCTACATATATATAAGTATTATGTGCCAACACAACATTTTATAATGAATCGATTCAGTATAATATTCTCTTTATTGCCTTCAAAGTATCATTAAAATCATTCCCTTCAAACTGCTTTTTATAAAATAATACTAGCTGAAAAAAGCTGTGATAGCCTAGTGGTTATGACGTCCGCCTTCTAATCGGAGGTCGGGGGTTCGATCCCGGGCACGCACCTCTAACTTTTCGAAGTTATGTGCGTTTAAGTAATTAAATATCACTTGCTTTAACGGTGAAGGAAAACATCGTGAGGAAACCTGCATGCCTGAGAGTTCTCCATAAAGTTCTCAAAGGTGTGTGAAGTCTACCAATCCGCACATGGCCAGCGTGGTAGACTATGGCCAAAACCCTTCTCACTCTGAGAGGAGACCCGTGCTCTGTAGTGAGCCGGCTATGGGTTGATCATGATGATGATGATAATGCTCAGACTTCGTCCACGGGGATTTAGGTTTTTAAAAATCCATTTGATTTGATTTGAATTTGCAAAGCATTTGATTTTCCGGAATAAAAAGTAGCCCATGTCACTCTCCAAGTCTTTAACTATACCCATGCTACAAATCACGTCACTCTATCGCTCCGTTGCGACGTGATTGAAGGACAAACAAAAACAACATACCAACAAGCACATTCTCGCATTTATAATAAGGGTATCTCATCATTATCAGCCCATTGCTGGCTCACTACAGAGCACGGGTCTTCTCTCAGCGTGAGAAGGGTTTTGGCCATAGTCTACCACCCTGGCACGCAAGTGCAGATTAGCAGACTTCACACACCTTTGAGAACATTATGGAGAACTCTCAGGCATGCAGGTTTCCTCACGATGTTTTCCTTCACCGTTAAAGCAAGTGATATATTTAATTACTTAAAGCGCACATAATTCCGAAAAGTTAAAGGTGCGTGCCCGGGATCGAACCGCCGATCTCCGATTAGGAGGCGGACGTCCTAACCACTAGATTATCACCGCTTTTATAACGGTATCTAGTGATTATTTTTACAGTAAATAATTTTGCTGTAATTAATATTTACACTCGCAATATGTAATCTTTAGTTAATTACGAAGTCAATATTATTTTGAAATCCAATAAAAATGTTTAATTTAATAAGTAGATTTTTTTTAATTTTTTTTTAAATAATACTAATTATATTTACAGAAAAATTGAAACTTACACACACGCATATAATATATTTTAATTATATTTGCTGTTAATTATTAATATTTTTAGACTGGCAATAAGTAATATTTAATTATTTTTGAATTCTATAATATTTTAGGATCCAATAAAAATCTATTTATTAAATTAATTTAACAAAACTATTTCTATTTCTTAAAAAGGGATTTTTACATATCTGCTTAATTCATTATACACTTGAGAACTATTTTTACAATTAATAATTGTGTCTTATGATATACAATGGCATTGAAAATAAAATTATAATTACACCTTTTTGACAGTTACTTACTGTTAAGTCCCGCAAATTGCTATTGCGCTGGAACATCGAAATGACGTCATTTTGACGTCAGCCGAAATAAAAATATACCATCAGCTCGAAACTTCAGTCTAGTGCTGACGTCACTAAAATGGCGGCCACGCGTATTAGCAATTTGCGGGGCTAGACTACTTAATATTTGTAATTAAATATAACTGTATTTTCAATACCATTGTATTTAATGTAAGTTACAATTACTAACTGTAAGGATTTATTAATTGTAATTTACAATTTACATTTATTATATACTAGATGATGCCCGCGACTTCGTCCGCGTGGATTTAGGTTTTTAAAAATCCCGTGGGAACTCTTTGATTTTCCGGGATAAAAAGTAGCCTATGTCCTTCCCCGAGATGTAAGTTATATCTGTACCAAATTTCGTCCAAATTGGTTGAACGGAGGGGCTGTGAAAGGCTAGCAGACGGACAGACCGACAGACAGATAGACATACTTTCGCATTTATAATATTAGTAAGGATTTTGACAACATAATATTGCGTTGTGTATGCGTGGCATTAGGTAGTAAAAAATATATAAAGATAGTAGCTAACGTAACTGGGACTAGGACCTTGACTGATTTTCGCGTAGCGTGGAATACTATTGTAAAGAGAGATAAAAAACTATTTTGTTAGTAAGTATGTATTGTTTGCGATAACTCCAAAGCTTGGGGACTGTTATTTTTATTGCGTGAGACGTTTATTGTTAAAGGAAAATATTTTAAAATTAATTCTGCGTCAAGTCTATAAATATTGCAGTGAACGACAAAACATAGAAAAAATCCGTACGCTAAATTATAGCGTAAAGAAATCTCCACCGTGGTGGCTGGTGCATATACACATGTATACTCTACCGCACACGTCTTCAATTTGATTGTAGCTCCATCCAATTGTTGTTTTGGGTCGGCCAATCACGGCAGCGACCAATGTCACGGGACACACAGTTCAAACCAATCATGAGCCTGTTGCGATTTAAATAGACGAGAATTTGTGGCCCCTATTTTCGAATGTCAATTTTTAGAAACGCGTCTTCTATGTTTTCTCGTTCACTGAGTCTATGTATTTACCTAATATACCTAATGTAAAAAATAAAACTTGTAAGGGTCAACGTACACAGGCGGAGTTATGCTTACAAAATGACTTCTCACGCGCCATTCTAGTTTTATGTGGCAATTGTCATGTGAAAAGTACGATTTTAGTCCTTATTTTTAAGGTGAACCGTACTTTTGACATGACAGTTGCCCTATCCCACCCAGTTAAAATGGCGCGTAAGAACTCATTTTGTACGGTCTAAAAGTATCTTATCGACATATTATTACAGATGTTATATATTTTATATTTATTATGTTTTGTCTGGTGGGAGGCTTAGGCTGTGGCTAGTTACCACCCTACCGGCAAAGCCGTGCCGCCAAGCGACTAAGCGTTCCGGTACGATGCCGTGTAGTGACCAAAGGGGTGTTGGTTTAATATAAAAACTGCCATACCCCTTCCAGGTTAGCCAGCTTCCATCTTAGACTGCAATCATCACTTTCCACCAGGTGAGATTGCAGTCAAAGGCTAAGTTGTATCTGAATGAAAAAGAAGATAAGTAAATTGATTATTAATTTCGGCCATATTTAAAGTATAAAGAATTTGTTAAAGATAATGGTTAAATAGAGTTTATATTTTTGTGAAATGCCATATTTTTATAGAGAAAATTAATCAATCATTGTTTTTTTACTATTATTATCATTATTTATCTGTGATTCTTAATTATTTTGTGCTTAGATTAAGTATAATGAAAGACAAGTTTATAAAATGAAAAGAAGCATTTTTAATTATTTTCTTCTTCTTCTCGATACCTACATCTAAATATATAAAAGGAAAAGGTGACTGACTGACTGACTGACTGATCTATCAACGCACTGCTCAAACTACTGGACGGATCGGGCTGAAATTTTGCATGCAGATAGCTATTATGACGTAGGCATCCGCTAAGAAAGGATTTTTGAAAATTCAACCCCTAAGGGGGTAAAATAGGGGTATGAAATTTGTGTAGTCCACGCGGACGAAGTCGCGAGCATAAGCTAGTATTATATAAAATGAAAATCTGACTGACGGACTGACTGATCTATCAACGGACAGCTCAAACTACTGGACGGATCGTGCTGAAATTTAGCACGCAAAAACTACTCTATGTATTTGGCTGAAATTTAGGACGGAGATAAGTTATACTAGGCTAGGTACTTTTTATCCCCGAAAATCGAGTTCCAACGGGTCCCAAATCATAATACGAGAAGGTACCTTCAATACGTTAGTAGTCATGTAGTAATGGATCAAACAATGGGTTTATGAATTACGAAATAGGTTATCACACAAAAGGAAATGGAATTGAATAATGTAGCGATAAGCTACCTTCTTGATAGCCTAGTGGTTTAGTCGTCGGCCTCCTTTTAGTGGGTCCGAGGTTCGATCCTAAGCAACCATCGGTAAATAATTTCTGAAATCGTTGAATCGCGCCGTATGAGATCATCAGTTTTGTTTTTAGGGTTCCGTACCTCAAAAGGAAAAACGGAACCCTTATAGGATCACTTTGTTCTCTGTCTGTCTGTCAAGAAACCTACAGGGTACTTCCCGTTGACGTAGAATCATGAAATTTGGCAGGTAGGTAAATCTTATAGCTGACATCTGGGGAAAAATCTGAAAACCGTGAATTTAGGGTTAGATCACACAAAAAAAATTAAATTGTGGTCATGAACTAATAATTAGTATTTTCAACTTTCGAAGTGAGTGACTATATCAAGTGGGGTATCATATGAAAGGTCTTCACCTGTACATTCTAAAACAGATTTTTATTTATTTTTATGCATCATAGTTTTTGAATTATCGTGCAAAATGTCGAAAAAATACGACTGTAGTACGGAACTGACTCGCACTTGGCCGGTTTTTTTTAATTAATAGACTAACGCTTGGCTGCAATCAGACCTGGTGGCAGGTGATGATGTAGCCTAAGATGGAGCGCGCTTGATTAGAAGATGCCTATTCACATCTTGTCTTGAAGGTACCCATATTATAATTGGAGGGGAAAACTGGTGCTGGAAGGGTGTCCCAAATCTTAGCGGTTCGAATCAGAAATGAGGAGGCAAATCGCTTCGTACGGTATCCGTGGAATTTTGACTACGCACGGGTGCGATAGTAGAAAGGTGAAGGAGGAATCCGGTTGAGAAGTTCTTCGGCACCCTCTCCGAAACATATCCTGTAAAATACAGTTGCGTTACGGCTGGCAACTTAAGTTGCAATGCCATCTCCCTGTGTGAAATAACCTTTTCAAATCCATAGTAGGTACAGACCTTCCACACTAAAGATGTTAGCATTGGCAGTCGACCTTGCTTCATAAAAAGAGATATGCCCGACTAGTTGTTTCTTATTGGATTTTTTGCTCTCTATATTTGCTATACTTGTATTGGTCATCACAGCTGATACTTGAAGGGATCATGTCGTCGGTCCTATTCAGGTGGTCCGAGATTTGATGCAGCAAACATGCCTGACGCCGAACAAAACCGCGACACGCCCAATAGTATCCTGAAACCATTGTTGTATTGCACCCTCAGCGTGTCGAGGTATGTAAGTATAATTAGAAAATGTTGTGTATATGGATGGTAGTTTAGTTTAGCTATTTATAAACCCTCCATGCCTGTCGTAGAGGCGATGGCCGTTGGAGCTGGAAAGTCCTTGAGTGGAGACCGCGTGTGTGGGACGCCCTCCAGCACGATGGACCGACGATATAAAGAGGCTGGCGGGAAGTGGCTGGATGAGGAAGGCTGAGGACCGGGTGTGGTGGCGCTATTTATAGAAGGCCTATGTCTAATAGTGGAAGTCCAACGGCTGATGATGATGATGATTTATAAACGTTTTTCCGAGAAAATTATCGAGTCACCAAAGTAGTAAAATAAAATGACCGCACGTGTAAAAGCGATTCGATAGGCGCAATATTGACTCATTCACGTCTACCAGGTTTGCTTGAGTTTCATTCGCAAGCTTATACCAACTGTGTATTATGTGTGTGTGTATGTAGGTACTTACTATAGTAGATCGACTGAGCAGTTTCCCAGCTCTTCTCATAGAGAGTGTGCTGGCGCGTGCCAGTCGTCAGACCTTCGTTATTTTTTAGGGATCCATACTTCAAAAGGAAAAATGGAACCCTTAACGGATCACTTTGTTGTCTGTCTGTCTGTCAAGAAACCTACAGGGTACTTGAAGTACCCTGTAGGTTTCTAGGGCAACAGGAAGTACCGTACTTCCCGTTGACCTAGAATCATGAAATTTGGCAGGTAGGTAGTTCTTATAGCTGACATTAGGGGAAAAATTTGAAAACCGTGAATTTGTGGTTACATCACAAAAAACACAAAAAAATCCAATTGTGGTCATAAACTAATAATTAGGATTTTCAATTTTCGAAGTAAGATAACTATATCGAGTGGTGTATCATATGAAAAGGCTTCACTTGTGTATTTTAAAACAGATTTTTATTTATTTTTATGTATCATAGTTTTTGAATCACTGTGCAAAATGTCGAAAAAATACGACTGTAGTACGGAACCCTCGTTGCGCGAGCCTGACTCGCACTTGGCCGCTTTTTTTTTTCTAAAATATAAGGGAGCATAAGCTCGTAAATAAGTAAATACACCTAAGACTGTAAGTTACTCGTATAATATAATATATTATGCATTGTACAACATTGCCTATGCATTGTAACAATCTAAATATTTACATAGAGACGTTCAAGTGTTTACTCGATAAGCTAATCAATATTATATAGCCTCTTGATAATAAAAAAAACCGGCCAAGTGCGAGTCAGGCTCGCGCAATGAGGGTTCCGTACTACAGTCGTATTATAATTCAAAAACTATGATGCATAAAAATAAATAAAAATCAAAAAGTTGATAATACTAATTATTAGTTCATGACCACAATTTAATTTTTTTTTTGTGTGATCTAACCCTAAATTCACGGTTTTCAGATTTTTCCCCAAATGTCAGCTATAAGACCTAGGGTCATGTGTCCAACAATGGAACACTAAAAATTCAAAGACTCATACACCTTTTGCTTTTACAGATAGAAGTCCAATTTTTTACAGATGTATAGGCAATTTTATTGGTTATCAGATGCCATTTATAGTTTTTTTAATTAATGTGCAATCAATCAGCAATAAATAAAAAAATAAAAAATGGGAAATGTTTCATTGTGTCCACAGTAGTGTACGCAATGAAACACCACTAATTCAACAATGAAACATAATTATTCATAGTGTCTGCCTCATCTTATTTTGTGTCATTTTGGATTAATGTGGGTAAATGACAAAAAACGATTGAGTTCAATCCAAAAGGTTTTATTCTTAATTTCACTTTAATCAGTCTACATTATCAGTCTATCATTAACATAGTAGACCTTCAATTTTTTGGCGTCCAGTAAAACGAGCACGTTATCACCTTCTTGGGCTTTAGTACGCGCCATCTTAAACGAAAAATAAATAAAGATCGATTAATGTTACCTAAGTAAAATAAAAGTAAAATATTCTTTATTGTAACCAAATTTACATACCTACAGAAATAAACCTACAATAAAGATGTTTGTACCTATTGTTATAACGTGTTATGGTACACAATGAAACGAGATAGTACACATTGAAACAGTGTTTCATTGTGTCCATTGTGCAACTGTTTCACTGTGGACTACCAAGGTTTTTTTTACTAAACTCAATTTTTTTCTCACTAAATTGTAACACTTTAACATAGGATCTATTGCACGTCAATCTATGAAATATCTTTATTGTTAGGTAATCATGAAAAATATGAAATTTCCAATCACTATTTAATGAAAAATCTACAAAGAATGCAGAAAATACTTACTTTTTGTCGAAAATATTAAAAATACTCTGCAAATACGTCTGCTCCCACGCGACACCGATGCAAACTGGGGTAGGGCGGGGGGTCCACGAGAGTGCCCTAACGCAATATATTGCACAATCTGGCAACGCCGCATTTTAGAGATTTCACAGTGTTTTATTGTGTACCACTGTTTCATTGTTGGACATCTGACCCTACCTACCTGCCAAATTTCATGATTCTAGGTCAACGGGAAGTACCCTGTAGGTTTCTTGACAGACAGACAGACAGACAACAAAGTGATCCTATAAGGGTTCCGTTTTTCCTTTTAAGGTACGGAACCCTAAAAAGTGCATATTTCAATATCCAATAGGTATTGCATAGAAGTACAGTAGCCGGCAAGAAATATTGTACATCGACCTTTAGAATGAGATGGATTGATCGTGATGATGATGACACGTTGTTTTTTTTGTACAAGTTAGCACTTGATTGCGATCTCATCTGATGGTAAGTGATGATGCAGTCTAAGATGGAAGCGGGCTAACTTGGAAGGTGTATGGCAGTTTCATTAAGGCGATATGCATCCCAAAGGCGGTGTTGAGACACATTTCGGATGTTCAAAGAATCAAGTTTTTTTTTTTAAATAGATATAGCGAGTAAACGAGCAGGCGGGTCACCTGATGTTAAGTGATTACCGCCGCCCATGAACATTTGCAGCACCAGAGGAACCGCCGATGCGTTGCCGGCCTTTTAGGAATTTGTTGGTCCGCCCCTTGAATAACCCCATGTTATAATCGAGTGGGAACACCGCCGATGGGAGTTGGCCTATAAACTACTTTGTTTATTTATTTTTCAATATTATAAAAATTAAAGACTATAATTTACTCAATTTTATTGCTAAGCTATAAACTATAGGTATATAAGTTAGTTAATGCAACTGTTTGCCAAAAATTTTATTCTGTGAATCAAGAAATTCCATTTGGCACATAGACCGATTTTGTTTGTAATAGTATTTTCTGCCAAATGCCCTATTTTAAATACTTTATCAAAGAAATGGGCCCAAATAATGGAGCGGCTTTTGGATTACATTCATATTTAAAACTTAAGGAAAAAATCCCAAAAGGAAAAACGGAACACTTATAGGATCACTTTGTTGTCTGTCTGTCTGTCGGTCTGTCAAGAAACCTATAGGGTACTTCCCGTTGACCTAGAATCATGAAATTTGGCAGGTCTTATAGCTGGCATTAGGGGAAAAATCTAAAAACTGTGAATTTGTGGTAACATCACACAAAAAAAAAAATTGTGGTCATAAACAAATAATTAGTATTTTCAATTTTCAAAGTAAGATAACTATGCCAAGTGGGGTATCATATCATAGAGCTTTACTTGTACATTCTAAAACCGATTTTTATTTATTTTTATTCAGCATAGTTTATTAATACGACCGTAGTGCGGAACCCTCGGTGCGCGAGCCTGACTCACACTTGGCCGGTTTTATTTTATTTTGTTATTTTAATCTTTTCCAGTATCTGTACGAAATCGGTCACAAAGTGTGCGTAACGCAGCCGCGTGTGGCCGCAGCATTGTCGCTCGCGAGCCGAGTCGCGGACGAGCGCGGCGAGCCGCTCGGCGAGCGTGTTGGATACGCCGCTGCTATGACTGCCATGCGCAACCTGGACACCGGTATAGTGGTAAATTGATAGGCGTTTATTCGTAACCAGATGATGCCACGACGAGGGACGAAGCTGGGATAGCCTAGTGGTTACGACGTCCGCCTTCTAATCGGACGTCGGGGGTTCGATCCCGGGCACGCACATCTAACTTTTCGGAGTTATGTGCGTTTTAAGTAATTAAATATCACTTGCTTTACCGGTGAAGGGAAACATCGTGAGGAAACCTGCATGCCTAAGAGTTCTCCGTAAAGTTCTCAAAGGTGTGTGAAGTCTACCAATCCGCACATGGCCAGCGTGGTAGACTATGGCCAAACCCTTCTCAGTCTGAGAGGAGACCCGTGCTCTGTAGTGAGCCGGCGATGGGTTGATCATGATGATGATGATATCCAATTTAGTGTTCCGGTACGATGCCGTGTGAAAACCAAAGGGGTATGGGTTTAATAAAAACTGCCATACCCCTTCCAGGTTAGCCCGCTTCCATCGTAGACTGCATCATCACTTACCACCAGCTGAGATTGCAGTCAAGGCCTAACTTGTATCTGAATAAAAATATAAATAAAAATTAGCTTGTGCTCGCGACTTCGTCCGCGTGGACTACATCAAACCCCTATTTCATCCCCTTAGGGGTTGAATTTTCAAAAATCCTTTCTTAGAGGATGCCTACGTCATAATAATGAATGAATGAATGAATGAAATGAATGAAAATCTTTTTTATTCGTATAAACTTTTACAAGTGCTTACGAATAGTCGGATGCATCTACCACTGGTTCGGAATGCCTTTCCTGCCGAGAAGAACCAGCAAGAAACTCGGCGGTTGCTCTTTTCAAATATTTGATATAGGTACAAGATTATGCCATGTATAAAATAGTATTTGCAGTCTTTTGCGTTGCTGGAACGAGCTGCAGGTCAAATCCACACTCTTTTATCATTTAGATAATCTTCAATTGTGTAATATGCTTTTTTCAGGAGCATATTTTTAATAAATTTTTTAAACTTGTGCAAAGGTAAGTCCAAAATAGTTTGTGGGATTTTATTATAAAAGGTAATACCAATACCCACAAATGACTTTTGGACTTTCCTGAGGCGGAAGGCAGGAGCTGCAAGTTTGTCTCTGTTTCTAGTTAGCCTATTGTGTAGATCACCAATTTTCTTGTAACTAAGAATATTTTTTCCTCTTCTTCCTCGTCTTACAAAAATTATGTTATTATAAATATATTGAGAGGCTACAGTAAGGATATCTATTTCCTTAAATTTCTCTCGAAGGGAATCGCGTGGTCTTAAGTTATAAATTGCGCGTATTGCCCTTTTTTGTAATACAAAAATTCTCCCAATAGCTATCTGCGTGCCAAATTTCAGCCCGATCCGTCCAGTAGTTTGAGCTGTGCGTTGATAGATCAGTCAGTCAGTCAGTCACCTTTTCCTTTTATAGATTTAGATTAACTAATTTTTTTTGTATGGTTTTTCACAGTTTATGACAGAAGGAGTTCTTCTGAGGGAGATGTTCGCATCACCGTTGCTTATGCAGTACTCATGCATAGTTCTAGATGAGGTGAGATGTTCATGTACTAGCTGATGCCCGCGACTTCGTCCGCGTGGAATTAAGTTTTTAAAAATCCCGTGGGAACTCTTTGATTTTCCGGGATAAAAAGTAGCCTTTGTCACTCTCCAGGTCTTTATCTATACCCATGCAAAAAATCACGTCGATCGGTTGCCCCGTTGCGATGTGATTGAAGGACCACCCAACAAACCAACAAACAAACACACTTTCGCATTTATAATAAGGGTACTGTACCCGTAGTATAAGATTTTACGTCTCACCAAACGTTGCTAGAATTCGAGAATCGAAACACAATAACGTCAAAGTAAAATGGACCTAAAGAGCCTTGAATTGAAGTCAAAGATTCAATGCCACTGATTTTAATTTCGCAACGTTTCCGCTTGGAGCGCTGGCTGTAGGTGTGTAGACAAACTTGAGCTTTAAAACAAGGCACTTAAGATCCAGTTTACTATAACGCAGAAGTGTTTCGACTCTCGAATTCTAGCAACGTTTGGTGTGACGTGAAATCTTATACTAAGCGTATATATTATTGTTGTTTCCGTCTATCTGTACGATAAGTAAGATACCACACGGATGTTACAAAAGTGGGCGTATGTAGGTACGAGATAATTATTGAGTTGAGTACCTAACATTATCGATCGACGTACTGTTATAAGTCCCGCAAATTGCTATTACGCTGGTACCATGTCTCATTAACATCGAAACGACGTCATTTTTGACGTCAGCCGAAATAAAATTATACCATCAGCTCGAAACTTCGGTCTTGTGCTGACGTCACTAAAATGGCGGCCACGCGCATTAGTAATTTGCGGGACTTATACCACAGCGTATTTTATAATTTCTAAATTTCTGGCCTGGTCTAGTTACCACCCTACAGGCAAAGCCGTGCCGCCTAGCGATTTAGCGTTACGGTACGATGCCGTGTAGAAACCAAGGGGGTATGGGTTTAATAAAAAAAGCCATACCCCTTCCACGCGGGCGAAGTCGCGGGCATCATCTAGGCTTTTTATAAATTATATTTTATCCTTACTTATTTTTATTTTACAGAATATTTTATTTTATTTTATTTATTAAATTAACTAACGGCTACTTACACTAATACATTTAAAAAAAAAACTTAATTCTGAAAATATAACTAACTAAATGTAGTCGCCAATTATAAGTTAATACAACATTTACATACATATGTGACAAAATAAAAATACAAACATCAATAAGATTACAGATAAATTATAATAATTAATAATATTAAAAAGTTATGTCGTTCTGTCGTTCTTGTTTGGGCCGATTTCACAAAAAACAAGGTTTCGAAATGAAATTAAGCTGTAGGTAAACATTATTTTTCTTTACAGGTCCATGAAAGATCACAAATGACGGACGTTCTGATGGGTTTATTAAAAAAAATTGCACGAGTAAGTATAAGTTACATAATTGGGTATTGGACTCCAATTTTGTTTATTACTTTATTATAAACTAGAATAAAAATAATGACGAAAACCGAAAAAATTAAACAAATCGATCGAATAACAAAAAAGTTATAAGCATTTAAATATATCTGATTAGACAGAGATAGCGATACAGCAGTTTGACGTCACACCTACTAATGCCATAGTAGCTTCGTGCGGTTTCATACAAATTTTCGTTTTGCGAAAAAGGGATAGAAGACCCTCCCACTCCAAAATTAAAATGCCTGTAACTTTGTAAATCTTTGTTGGATTTTAATATTTTTTTCAGCGTACGTCATTATTTTTAGCCTAGTTTATAATAAAGTAATACAATTTATCAAATTCAAAAGTAGGCAAATACCCAATTAGAAAATTACCTTTCTAAGTTGGGCTAGTATTTAAAGCACAACTATCCAATTTAAGGCGTTATGTATCGATAAATCTGGGCCGCCCGAGCGCAAATTTGTTGCAAGCTTTTTATAAATATTTTTATTTAAAATTCTATGTACTCTGTTACCATAAAATAATACCGAAATCCCTTAGTGTATTAAACGTTGAACGTAAATATGAAATTTTATTTAAAATTGGTTTTATATCAATCGAATGAAACTGGTTTTTCTCCCAATGGTCGTGTAAAAAATGCGTATTTTGGGGAAACTTCGCGATTTTTTTGTATCGAGCCAAATTGTGCCAATCATGTTTTGGCTCTCGTAATTCACTAAAGAATATCTTTAATTTTATAATATTAAAAAATAAGTAAACAAATTTGTAGTTTTTGAGGCCAAAACTTGATTCTTTGAACATCCGAAATGTGTCTTTTGGGGTGCATATCGTCTTAATGCTCAAGTGGAGGAAACGCTGGTATAACCAACTTTTAGGTATAAAATGATGTGTGACACAACTAATAAAATAAACGTTTTTTCTTTCTTTCAATGAGTCAGTCAGTCAGTCACCTTTTCCTTTTATATATTTAGTTTCGGTTATCAATTTCCAGAAAAGAAAGAACCTAAAGATAGTAGTCTCATCGGCAACTATGGACGCGGATTTTCTGAAAGACTTCTTCAATCTGAAGGACAAGAAGGACAAAGGCAGAAGCACGTCAGTTATCATGGCGATGCAGGGCAGGACACACCCTATAGACGTGTTTTATGTCGATGGTATGTACGCAGCCTTATGTGACCACTTAGGGTGAGATCTATAGAGCGCACTCTGACTTTGCTTAGACTTAGACAGAGTTAAAACGAGACAGAGCTACATCTCTCACATAAATCTGTCTCGTTTTAACTCAATCTTAAGTCTGAGCAAAGTCAAAGTGCGCTCTATAGATCTCAGACTTCATCATTGTCAACCTACCACCGTCTCACTACTGATCACGGGTCTCCTCATAGAATGAAAAGGGTTTGGCCATAGTCCACCACGCTGACTATCTGCCGATTGGCAGACTTCACACACAATTAGGCATGCAGCTTTCCTCAGGATGTTTTCCTTCACCGTTAAAGTACGTGATATTTAATTACTAACGCACGATAAAACGCACATAACTACGTAAATTTAGAGGTGCGTGCCCGGGATTGAACCTCCGACCTCCCGTATAGGAGACGGACGTGTTAACCACTAGGCTATCACGGCTTTTTACGGCACTTACAGACATACTTTCGCATTTATAATATTAGTATGGATGGATTTTAGATTTAACTAGCTAGCCGCGTGGACTACACAAAATTCAAACCCCTATTTCACCCCCTTAGGGGTTGAATTTTCAAAAATCCATTCTTAGCCTACGTCATAATAGCTATCTGCATGCCAAATTTCAGCCCGATCCCTCCAGTAGTTTGATATGTGCGTTGATAGATCAGTCAGTTTCCTTCCAGCATCAGGTTTCCCCTCCAATTATAATACCTACCTGGGTACCTTCAAGTCAAGAGTGAATAGGCATCTTCTAGGCAAGCGCGCTCCATCTTAGGCTGCATCATCACTTGCCACCAGATCTGATTGCAGCCAAGCGCTAGTCTATAAATTTAAAAAAAAAAGTCAGTCAGTCTGTCAGTCACCTTGTCCTTTTATATATTTAGGTTTTTTTTTACAGAACCGGTACCAGATTACGTGAAAGCTGCAGTCGATACGGTTATAAAGATACACGAAAATGAACCTTTTGGGGATATATTGGCCTTTTTGACTTCACAAGTAAGTTTTTAGGATTCCGTAGTCCATACCCTAAGCAGAGTGAACTAGAGTCAGGGAAATCTCGGTTTGGTCCTGAAACGATAAGTCAAATATTAGGCTATAGTGTCAAAGAGAAGACTCTCTTAGGATAGCCCGATATTTTTCGATTTTGGAATATTGACTCGATCTTTCACTATTCTAGGAGGAGATTCTCTCGGCTTTAGATGTTTTAGATACTTATGCGTTAGAGAATAATGAGAAGAACAAATATAGGACGCAGTTCCCTAGTGGCATATCTGCGTCCAATGTGACTATAGTGCCCATGTATGGCAGTCTACCGCACCATATGTAGTTTAGAGTCTTCTAAATGGCAGACAGAAGTGTTAGAAGTAGATCTAGCTACTAATATAATGCTACTGCTCCTGAATTACTCGATATTTCTCGATTTTACTACTTTAACTCGATTTTTCTAAGACTCTAAGGATCGCTCGATCTTTCTCGATTTTGGATTATTGACTCGATTTTCTCTATTCTAGGAGGAGATTCTCTCAGCTTTAGATGTTTTAGACACTTATGCATCAGAGAATAATGAGAAGAACAAATATAGGACGCAGTTCCCTAGCGGCATATCTGCGTCCAATGTGACCATAGTGGCCATGTATGGCAGTCTACCGCACCATATGTAGTTTAGAGTCTTCCAAATGGCAGACAGAAGTGTTAGTAGTAGATCTAGCTACTAATATAATGCTACTGCTCCTGAATTACTCGATATTTCTCGATTTTACTACTTTAACCCGATTTTTTAAGACTTAGGATCGCTCGATCTTTCTTGATTTTGGAGTATTTACTTGATTTTTCTCTATTCTAGGAGGAGATTCTCTCGGCTTTAGATGTTTTAGACACTTATGCGTCAGAGAATAATGAGAAGAACAAATATAGGACGCAGTTCCCTAGCGGCATATCTGCGTCCAATGTGACTATAGTGGCCATGTATGGCAGTCTACCGCACCATATGTAGTTTAGAGTCTTCCAAATGGCAGACAGAAGTGTTAGTAGTAGATCTAGCTACTAATATAATGCTACTGCTCCTGAATTACTCGATATTTCTCGATTTTACTACTTTAACTCGATTTTTTAAGACTTAGGATCGCTCGATCTTTCTTGATTTTGGAGTATTTACTTGATTTTTCTCTATTCTAGGAGGAGATTCTCTCGGCTTTAGATGTTTTAGACACTTATGCATCAGAGAATAATGAGAAGAACAAATATAGGACGCAGTTCCCTAGTGGCATATCTGCGTCCAATGTGACCATAGTGGCCATGTATGGCAGTCTACCGCACTATAAGCAAGTGAAGGCATTCCAGATGTGTGACAGGAATGTGAGGAAAGTGGTCCTGGCAACTAACATTGCCGAGACTAGTGTTACTATACCCGGCGTTGTTTATGGTGAGGTTCTTTTTTCTTTCTTTTTAGGGTTCCGTACCTCAAAAGAACCTGATACCAGATACCTGCACACATAAAAAAATCATTCAATGCATTTAAAACTGAATTAGCTGCTCACATTATGAGTAATGCGAATCACACTAAATGGCGAATATTTGTAAACTTTATTTTTAGAATTAAGTTCTCATGTAAGTGACTTTGTCTTTATGAGAATAAACTTCGTCTTTAAACCTAACCTAAAAGGAAAAACGGAACCCTTATAGGATCACTTTGTTGTCTGTCTGTCTGTCGGTCTGTCAAGAAACCTAAAGGGTACTTCCCGTTGACCTAGAATCATGATATTTGGCAGGTAGGTAAGTCTTATAGCAGATATTAGGGGAAAAATCTGAAAATCGTTAATTTTTGTGGTTACATTACACAAAAAAATTAAATTGTGGTCTTGAAATAATAATTAGTATTTTCAACTTTCGAAGTGAGATAACTATATCAAGTGGGGTATCATATGAAAGGTCTTCACCTGTACATTCCAAAACAGATTTTTATTTATTTTTATGCGTTTTTGAATTATCGTATAAAATGTCGAAAAATTACGACTGGTTTACTTTTTATTTTATTCAGTTAAAAGTTTTTTAATGATTGACAATTCAGCTCTAAATTAATTTGGGCTTGCAATTTTAAATTTACGCTTTTTTTCAGTGATCGACTGCGGTTTCCACAAACTTCCACACTTCGACCCAGCGGTGGGCGTGGAGAGTGTGTCCGTGTGTCCCATCTCCAAGCACAACGCGACGCAGCGAGCGGGCCGCGCGGGCAGGACTAGTCGCGGGAAATGCTATAGGTAGGAACATATTACAGTATCATCATCATCTACCAATCCGCACCTGGCCAGCGTGGTAGACTATGGCCAAAACCCTTCTCACTCTGAGAGGAGACCCGCGCTCTGTAGTGAGCCGGTGATGGCTTGATCATGATGATGATGATTATCATCATCAATCGATAGACGTCCACAGTTGGACATAGGTCTCTTTTAGGGACTTCCACACGCCACTGTCTTGCGCCGCTGCCATTTTTTTTAATTTATTTATTCAGATACAAGTTAGCCCTTGACTGCAATCTCACCTGGTGGGAAGTGATGATGCAGTCTAAGATGGACGCGGGCTAACCTGGAAGGGGTACGGCCGTTTTTATTAAACCCGCCCCTTTGCTTTCTACATGGCGTCGTATCGGAACGCTAAATCGCTTGGCGACACGGCTTTGCCGGTAGGGTGGTATCTAGCCACCGCCGAAGCCTCCCACCAGACGTCCTAACCTATCACAGTTTAATCCATACTAATATTATAAATGCGAAAATGTGTCTGTCTGTCTGCTAGCCTTTCACGGCCCATCCGTTTAACCGATTTTGACGAAATTTGGTACAGATATAGTTTGCATCCCGGGGAAGGAAATAGGCTACTTTTTATCCCGGAAAACCAAACAGTTCCCACGGGATTTTAAAAAACCTAAATCCACGCGGACGAAGTCGCGGGCATCATCTAGTCTTACATACTTAATATGTATAGACTTTTCATATTATTTTTCACATGCTACTTTTAAAATGATCCATCTCTAATTTTTTGTATATTACAGGTTATACACGGAATCGGATTATGACGACTTACCACCAAGTGTGCCGCCCGAGATGTGCAGAAGTGATTTATCAGCTATATTACTGCAGTTGAAGGCATTAGGAATACATAATCTACTTAGGTACAATTACATTTTTACTCAAGTATAAAAAATATTTTAATAGATAAGTCTATGATAGATAAGAATCCGTCTAATAGATAAGAAAAAGTATATTATTTACGAGCTAGGGCAGTGGTCCGACCGCCGGCGATGAACGAGAAACGAGTAAAACTAGAAACTATAAACGAGTTGGCGATCAGCGGGAAGCGAGTGTGTAGTTTCGATAGTTTTGTCGCCGGGCTATAAGCGAGTGTGCAAGTGCGACGAGCGATCACTCGCGCCATTCGCCCGCGGTCGCTCAATCCTGTGCAAACCTGCGCGCGTTACACGTGTTCAAGCGAGCGAGCATCGCTGAGCGAGTTTATTTTTGAAAGCTCGTCGCAGAGCAACTTTTGATAAAATGCATTTTTTTTTCGTTTACACGGAATGTACATTTATTGTGCGTTTCTTGAGAGAGAAAATCGCCGATAGTTAGTCGTTTCCTCGCCGGCGGTCGGACCACTGCCTTAGCTCGTAAATAATATCCCGGGAGGTCCCGGGTTCGATTCCTGGCGGGGGTTTGGAATTTTATAATTTCTAAATTTCTGGTCTGGTCTGGTGGGAGGCTTCGGCCGTGGCTAGTTACCACCCTACCGGCAAAGCCGTGCCGCCAAGCGATTTAGCGTTCCGGTACGATGCCGTGTAGAAACCAAAGGGGTATGGGTTTAATAAAAACTGCCATACCCCTTCCAGGTTAGCCCGCTATCATCTTAGACTGCATCATCACTTACCACCAGGTGAGATTGCAGTCAAGGGCTAACTTGTATCTGAATAAAAAAAAAAATAAAAAAAAAAATACTTTTTCCAAAAGCATACTTTTGATAGATTTTTGAACTAATGTAAAGGCAAGTCCAAAATGTATGATTTAATGATTATTTTAGCGTTTAAACTACCGTGAGTGATTTCCATTATAAATAATAACTATCCCGGCTGTTCTCACGTGTCTAGTCGATGTTAGCGCGACTAGTTTCGAACCCATCCGGGGTCCTTTTTCAAGAGAGTCAGTTCGCGCACGCGTTACGGCAGTGACGTGACAGCCGGGATAGATATTATTTAAAATTAATGATTATTTGAAGAAAATGGAGGAATATTTTATTTTATTTTATTTTATTTATTAGGAACACACACAATACATTAATTTAACACAAACTGCGACACTTATAGACAAACACAGGCTGATAAATGTATCTATAAAATGTGTACACAGCATTTGCAAAATATCTAGATTAATAAAAATAACTATATATATTTTATTTGTCTAGATATTTTAGAATATATATTTTTTTATATTCTAGGTTCACATTTCCAACCCCCCCTCCCGCCAAAAGTCTATTAGCGGGACTAGAGACCCTATACGCACTAAAAGCAATCGACAAAGAGGGGGATTTGACGGAGGATTTGGGGGTCAAAATGGCCGAAGTACCCTTAAAGCCTATGTGCGCTAAAATGCTATGCAGCAGCGGTATGTATTCATCATCATCATCATCATGATCAACCCATCGCCGGCTCACTACAGAGCACGGGTCTCCTCTCAGAGTGAGAAGGGTTTTGGCCATAGTCTACCACGCTGGCCATGCGCGGATTGGTAGACTTCACACATCTTTGAGAACATTATGGAGAACTCTCAGGCATGCAGGTTTCCTCACGATGTTTTCCTTCACCGGTAAAGCAAGTGATATTTAATTAATTAAAACGCACATAACTCCGAAAAGTTAGAGGTGCGTGCCCGGGATCGAACCCCCGACCTCCGATTGGAAGGCGGACGTCCTAACCACTAGGCTATCACAGCTTACATAGGTATGTATTACTCGAATGGATTTTTACTTGTCATGCTTGTAAAGTTCATCTTTATGCTGGGTGTAACCGGAAAACTGCTTTTTACGCTCTCGTGCGTCATCTATAGTTTCTATAGTGTCTCAACTATGAGCTGGTACATCAACGTCTATAACTCACTTGTGAATAATAGCAATGAAAAAGTCACAGTTTGATTATAAGTGTCATTGAACTCTTAAGAACAAAGCGATCCAACCAATAAAACAAAATTAAAAACTCTATAACTCACTTGTGAATAATAGCAATGAAAAAGTCACAGATTGACTATAGAATTTAACAATAATTAGGAATAGACATTGAGCTCTTTTAAGAACAAAGCGACTCAACCAATAAAATCTAAATATATAAAAGAAAAAGGTGACTGACTGACTGACTGACTGACTGATCTATCAACGCACAGCTCAAACTACTGGACGGATCGCGCTGAAATTCGGCATGCAGATAGCTATTATGACGTAGACATCCGCTAAGAAATGATTTTTCAAAATTCAACCCCTAAGGGGGTGAAATAGGGGTTTGAAATTTGTGTAGTCCACGCGGACGAAGTCGCGAGCATAAGCTAGTAAAAATAAAAAACTCTATAACTCACTAGTGAATAATAACAATGAAAAAGTCAGTTTGATTATAGGTGTCATTGGCCCCGATTCTCTAGTCTCTCTCTAAACTAAATTTAGAGTATCTGCATCCTTTTCGTTTTACTAATGCTAAAAAAGGAACGGAACATGACTTTCACATTTAAAGACTCTAAGTTTTAGTGCACAATACAAATTTAAACAGTAGGTTCGCGAGTGCGTGCTAAAATCACGAGTTTTACCATCTAAAAATTAAATTTAGAAATGTCAAACTGCTTCTGTCCTTTTCATATTACAATAGTAAGAAGAGGGTGCGAATACTCTAAAATTTGGTTGTGCTTAAAATCGGTGCCATTGTGGCTAATTCCATTGTACACAATCTCTAAACTAAACTAAAATGGCACGTCTAAATCTATTGTTATCCCTTTCATAATGTTGCTTTCGAAAAAGGATGGCACTAAATTTAGACCTGTTAATTTAGTTTAGTTTAGAGATTGTGTACAAGAGAATCTGCCCCATTATGTGCCTAATTGCGGTGAAATTAGAGCCACTTTATGAGCAAGTGTGTTGAAAAAATAAATATGATATTTCAGGTGATTTCGGTTGCATAGACGAAGTTCTATCGATAGTATCGATGTTACAAGTGGACGGTATTTTCACGAAGCCCGTCGCGGGAAGAGACAATATTGCCGCTAGAATCTCTAGGAGGAATAATTTTGAGGTTAGATTTAATGAAGCATTTTTTTTTTTTGAATAGAATAAATTTTTATTGCATTAACTGTGTAGGTAAATTAGGTGTTATACTTGTTATAAAGTTGGCGTGCAATACTGGTTATATACAATATTTTTAAATATTACAATTTTTAACTATTTTGTTTACTAAACTAAAAAACACATCCTTGGTACTTACATACTACACTTACATCAATCATTTTCATAAAAATACTCATTAATATTATAAAAGGCCTTACTAATTAACCAATTTCTTAATTTATTTTTAATGTACCGTACCTCAAAAGGAAAAACGGAACCCTTATAGGATTATAAATACTATCTGTCCCGGCTTACTCACGTCTGTAGTCGACGTTAGCCCGACTAGTTTCGAACCCATCCGGGGTCCTTTTTCAAGGGAGTCCGTCCGCGCACGCGCCGCGGTTTTGACTGCGGGACGGACGTGCCGCTGCCCGTAGAGCCCGTTGTGAGGGTGGCTGGGGTGGGGGGGGAGACAGCTGCCGATCGTCTCCCGACAGTTCCTGCTGTTCTTCATCACTGGAACCGTCACCGAAATCCAGGCACGCGGAGCTAATGGTGTCCCGTCCCACGACTGATGCCCTTGTCTTAGCGTCAAAAAACGGTTTCCATGCTGAGGGTAGCATCCATCCATTGTCACGATTGAAATTCGGGTGGCGACTAATTTCGATCGCTTCCCGTATCTTCCGCGGTACTAGAAACTTTTCCCGGGACAATACGGAAACCTTGTCGAATCGTATGTAGTGCGTCGTACCCGAATTTTGTGCGTCCCGCAGTCAAAACCGCGGCGCGTGCGCGAACGGACTCCCTTGAAAAAGGACCCCGGATGGGTTCGAAACTAGTCGGGCTAACGTCGACTACACACGTGAGTAAGCCGGGACAGATAGTATTTATAATGGAAATCACTCACGGTAGTTTAAACCCTTATAGGATTACTTTTTTTTCTGTCTGTCTGTCTGTCGGTCTGTCAAGAAACCTATAGGGTACTTCCCGTTGACCTAGAATCATGAAATTTGGCAGGTAGGTGGATTTTATAACAGACATTCGGGGAAAAATATGAAAACCGTGAATTTGTGGTTACATCACACAAAAAAAATTAAATTTTGGTCATGAACTAATAATTAGTATTTTCAATTTTCGCGGTAAGATAACTATATCAAGTGGGGTATCATATGAAAGGTCTTTACCTGTGAATTCTAAAACAGATTTTTATTTATTTTTATGCATCATAATTATCCTGCAAAATGTCGAAGAAATACGACTGTAGTACGGAACCCTCGTTGCGCGAGTCTGACTCGCACTTCGCCGGTTTTTTTTTTCATATTTATTTCATTTTTCAGGTCGCCGAAGGTGATATAATAATGTATTTGAATATATTCGATTCATATTTAAAAATAAGGTCGAATGTTGATGAAAAAAAAGCGAAAAAAGCGTGCAAAGACTGGTGTCAGAGGATGTATATTAATTATAGGGTAATGGAAAAGGTATGTTTAGCTATTTTTTGACGTTTAAACTATAGTGAGTGACTAGCTTATGCTCGCGACTTCGTCCGCGTGAACTACACAAATTTCAAACCCCTATTTCACCCTTTTAGGGGTTGAATTTTCAAAAATCCTTTCTTAGCGGATGCCTACGTCATAATAGTCAGTCAGTCAGTCAGTCAATCACAAACGAAGCTATTAGAGAACCTGTGTAATCAAAAACATTCGAAATTCAACTCGTAAAACATAGTTGGTGCCTCAAAATGTTACCCATTTTGAGGCACCAACCGCCCACTGAATTTTTTGTCTTTGTCATTTGTGTTAGACTAGCTTGTGCTCGCGACTTCGTCCGCGTGGACTACACAAATTTTAAAGCGCTATTTTACCCCCTTAGGGGTTTTGAAACCGTCCGGGTTTCTTTTTCAAAGGGCCTCTGAGAGACGCATTTTTTAGTTTTTAGGGTTCCGTACTTCAAAAGGATCCCTAAAAAGGATCACTTCGTTGTGTGTCTGTCTGTCTGTCAGTCTAGTGTACTTTCCGTTGACCTAGAATCATAAAAAGCAGGTAGCAATGTGTTACACATGTAAAGGAAAAATCCGAAAACCGTGAATTTGTGGTTACATCACTAAAAAAAGTTTTATTTCTTGTACGATGTTACGGAACCCTTCGTGTGCGTTCCCGACTCGCACTTGGTCGTTTTTTTTAATATCAATATGTATATCAACATCATATTTTGTTGTAGGCAGTGGAAATAAGGAATAGTTTAGAGAAACTAGTCAAAAATAAATTCGAACTGACAAATGCTACATTCGAAGGACTGGATTTAGGAACAGGTATTGTTTTTATTTTATTCTATTTTTTTTTACACTGATTCCCCATTTTTACATTATAATTAACGTTCTCCATGTTCCATCTCGCAAGCAACCCTCTCTATCTCCTAAATATTCTGTTCTTACATTCTCCATTTTCCAAGTCTCATGACATTTTCTACTTTACCATTAAACATATTTAATGATATTCTCCATTTCATTAATGTTACTAATTACTTAATTCTCAGCCTATTAATAATTTTCTTCTAGGAAAAACTAAGTAACTTTCTTTAAAGTTTAAAATACTATATATAGTTTAATAGTAATCTGATGCCCGCGACTTCGTCCGCGTGAAACTGGGTTGTTTTTTTTTAATCCCGTGGGAACTCTTTGATTTTCCGAGATAAAAAGTAGCCTATGTCACAGGTCTTTATCTATACCCATGCAAAAAATCACGTCAATCCGTTGCACCGTTGCGACGTGATTGAAGGACATACCAACCAACCAACAAACCAACAAACAAACACACTTTCACATTTATAATAGGGGTAGTGATTTAAGGTCCTGACTGACTGACTTATTTAAGGTCCTGACTGACAACGCACAGCCTAAACCGCTGCGCTGGTCCAAGAGATATGAAATTTCGAAGGTGTGTTCTATGTGTAACTACTAAGAAAGGATTTTTCGAAAATCCAACCCTAAGTGACTTAAATGGGGGATAGAAGTTTGTATGAAAGTCCGTCATTTTTAGAGTAACATCCATGAAAATAGGTATTTAAGCTTTCGATTAAAATAAAAAATACGTACATATTTAATGTTAAAAAGTGCCACCATATAACTTTGACTCGTAAAACAAATATAATTGAATTTGACTACATAATCAATGGCACAAACTTACCCAGAGTGACTACCGTTAGAGATCTGGGTATCCAAGTTGATACTAAACTTTCAATGGATGTCCATATTGATAAGGTAGTAAATAGAGCTTACAAACAATTGGGTTTCATCAAACGGGTAACCCGTTCTTTTAGTAATGTGGAATGCATAAAAACACTTTACTTCGCGTATTTATTTCGGAGTATTCTAGAATATGCGTGTAATATCTGGTCGCCTCATTACATAATATATGCCCATAGGCTTGAAACCATACAGAGGCAGTTTCTTAAATACTTAGCTTTTAAAGACTTTAAAAAATTTAATAGTTATGAGGAAGCGTGTACTCACTACGGTATCGGCTCACTGGAACATAGAAGGGAACAATGTGATATGTTGTTACTGCAAGCAATTTTAACCGGCTCAATCGATTGTCCTAGCTTACTCTCAGCCTTTTCATTTAATGCTCAACCTTTAAGAACGCGTCACACGCGCCTTCTAAATGTTCCCAAATCTAAATCAAATTATGCGCGAAATTCTATAATCCCACGCTTGGTACGTACTTATAACAATCAGTTCGCTGAGTTTGACTTATTTTACCTATCAAAGAATAAATTTAAAAAGGAATTAAGAAACTATCATCGTAAAACAAAAAAAAAAGTAGCTAACATCTAAATATGCATGCAATCATACACTCCCATTTACACACACACACACATGCACACACGCTCACACATACTCATAAGCACACACTCACACACGCATACACACACACATACAATCATACACACACTGTTGTAATTTTATTTTATTATTGTATATACCTACATTTATTCTAACTCTATTCTGTTAAAATAGTTTAATTATAATTTTAAGTAATCTCTTTTGGCCTTCTGTTATACCTAGATTTAAATTTAAATAATAATACCTACATTTATTCTAACTCTATTCTGTTAAAATAGTTTAATTATAATTTTAAGTAATCTCTTTTGGCCTTCTGTTATACCTAGATTTAAATTTAAATAATTATTATGTATTTACGCTGTTGATTACTTTCAAATAAACAAAATAAAAAAAAAAAAAAAATTTCACGAATTGGTTTCAAAATTTTTAGAAATTCAACTTCCACCTGAGCGATGGGGGGGGGGGGGGGGGGCAGCTAGTCTTTAGTAAACAAAAGTCTTTAGTATTTATGTTTCCAGCGAAATGTGTTCGAGTAATGAAAGCGGTACTATCGGGTCTGTTCCCGCAAGCCGCGTATCTGTCGCCGGATAACACGTACCGCGGTATTCGAGGCGCGGTATTACACATCAGCTCCGATTCCTGCTTGTATCATGTTCAACAACCTAAGTGGTCAGTAAAATGCATCGTTTTTATATCATCATCTTCATCATCATCAGCATCATCATCATTATCATCAACCGATAGACACCCACTGCTGGACATAGGCCTCGTGTAGGAAATCCCACACGCCACGGTCTTGCGCCGTCGCCATCCAGCGGCTCCCTGCGACTCGTCTGATGTCGTCCGTCCACCTAGTGGGGGGTCTTCCTACGCTGCGTCTTCCGGTGCGAGGTCGCAATTCCAGCACCTTGGGACCCCAACGTCTATCGGTTTTACGAACTATGTTCCTTGCCCATTGCCACTTCAGCTTCGCAACCCGTTAAGCTACAATCGGTAAAATAGTACTATCGGTAAAGCGGTACTATCGAGGTTGTCCCCTTAAGCTGCGTACCTATCGCCGGATAACACGTACCGCGTATTACACATCAGCCCCGATTCCTGCTTGTATCATGTTCAGCAACCTAAATGGTGAGTACGGTTCTTGCAACAACTTGCAAACTGTGGAACCAACTCCCATCGGCGGTGTTCCCACTAGATTACAACATGGGGTTATTTAAGGGGCAGACCAAAAAATTCCTAAAAGGCTGACAACGCATCGGCAGTTCCTCTGGTGCTGCAAATGTTCATGGGCGGCGGTAATCACTTAACATCAGGTGACCCGCCTGCTCGTTTGCTCGCTATCTCTATTAAAAAAAATTAAAAAGGTATTTTACCCTTTTTTAAAGTGTCTTTCTTTGTTAAGACAAAGTACCAAAAATTTACAAAAAAATTTTTCGATCAATAAGTACGTAGTATTAAAGTACATTTAAATTTTGCATTTTAAATCTCGCCGTAAAAACACTACCCGTCGTCTTTTTGGGCTCATGAGCTGTCATGACGTCACACGGATTGGTAAGCAACGGTGTTTTCTTAGTGAAATATTCAATTTCAATCCATGTGACGTCACAGTCGGAATTCACATGACGGCTACGGTAACGGACGTTTTGGATATTTGTAGAACAGATAAAAAGCCTTATTTTGTAGTCTTATTGATTTAGTATTTTTCAAACCCGCAATGTATAGCGTGCAAAACTCGGGTCAACGCCCCGCTTACGACGCGGCATTGACTCCGAGTGACCTACTTCCGGAACGTTCGTTGACCTCTAGCGTCAGTCAGATGTTTTTTTATTTGCAATATATCGTGAAATTTTACCATTTTTTTTGTGGTATCATATCACGGATCATCAGTACTATCAACTGTCTTCGTTTTTGCCAGCGGTCTGGTTACATCCTGTATAGTCCGCGACAGGTCGAGATAGTAATCGGGGTATGAGCCGGGGGACGCCGCGCACACCCGCTTGTCACCCGCACTCGCCCGCAACGGGTTATTGCGGAGACTGTGCGGGTGTATGGGGCGATCCCTCCCCGATTGCCATTTCAACCGGTCGCGTACTATAGATTAATTATCTTTATATATTTTGTTTTCATCTTTGCAGGGTGGTATTCGCGAGCGTGCAGAGTGCAACCGATAAGACGTATATGCGAGACATGATGACCATAGACAAGCAGTGGTTGGCAGAAATCGCGCCGCACTACTATAGGGAGACTTGACTATAAATAAACATTGTTTATACGTAAATCTGTTGTTTTATTTTCACGGAGAAGGTCGTTAGCAAAAATTAACAATCTTCTCCAAAAATAACAGTCTTCTCCATTGTCTCCTACCCCAAGCAGTCTGATATAGAATCAGTCTAACATCTTTCCATGGTCATTGTTTATACGTACATCTGTTGGTTTATTTTCATGGAGAAGGTCGTTAACAACCATTAACAATCTTCTCCATTGTCTCCTACCCCAAGCAGCCTGATATAGGCTCATTTCAGGATTCATCATCATCACTAACAACCGACAGACGTCAGCAGCTGGACATAGGTCTCTTGTAGGGTCTTCCACACGCCATGGTCTTGCGCCATTCTACGTCCATAAAAAAAAATATAACAAAAATGTGAAACAAAAAAAAACATTATGCGTTAGCATAGCATCAAGAGTAAGTAATCTAATTGAAGCACTTTTTAATTAAGTGCCTTAAAAAATATAATTTCGTTTAAGATAATAAATATCACGACAATTTGATGTGGATCTTACGTGATCCGTTACAGAGAAATACAAGAATACCCAAAGAGATGTCAGTGAATTTTGAGGAGGTAAAGTTACTAATGGACTAAGAGCCCGCGAGTGCCAGACCTTCGTTATTTTATAAAATTTGAAGTTTCTCTGCGTATTGTCCCCAACATATGGAACGATTTGTGACTATGAAGTTTATTTTCAGACTTCACATCTTTGTATAGCGTACTATACAATGTCACGTATGACAGGTTGAAATGGCAATCGGGGTATGAGTCGAGGGACCAGCACGTCACCTGCGTATCCTAGGTTACTCCTTGGTTAATCCTCTACTTGTCTGTGAAAGTCCCGTCAAAATAGGTTCAGCCATTCCGAAGATAAGCCCGTTCAAACAGACAGACAGACAGACAAAATTTTTAAAAACGTGTGAGCAATTATGGCACAGTTTAAATAACTATAGAGGTTGTTATTTCGAAATTACAGACAGTAGACACACTTCAATTTTATTCATTAGTATAGACAAAAGATAAAAAAAAAAACATTTGTAGTCAGATTTAAAAAATACGTGAACCGGAAAACCCTACAATTTTAATATGTGCCTACTTAGGTAACTTTACAGGCCACAAAAAGTTACACGTGGAGTCGATAACTTTGTTCACCTCTTCCCAAAGTTATTTCCGATAAAATTAATTATTTATTTTCACAGCTCGAGAATCATCTAATTGGAAAAGTCCAGGTATATTAAACATGTCTAATTAAGCAAATACAATTAACAATATTAATAATTAACCTTCATTAATTACCTATAAATGATAAGAGATATGGTTCCAATGATTTATTTTGTTATTGTCTGGCTACAGATACTTACTAAAATTCAGACCTAGCTAGGTCAGATTGGGCACACACGCATATACCTACTTGGTCCACGCATTTTATAACACAAGGCGTATGGTATGCCTGCGCTTTGTTTATTGTTTTAAGCAGCACTAATTTTACTCTTACTTTAAACTCCTATTTCACCCCCTTAGGGGTTGAATTTTCAAAATACCTACTTTCTTAGCGGATGCCTACGTTATAATAGCTATATGTATGCCAAAATTTAGCCCGATCCGTCCAATAGTTTGAGATGTGCGTTGATAGATCAGTCAGTCAGTCAGTCACCTTTTTTTTATATTTAGATAAGGAAGTTAGAACTCCCGAGAGATAGCGCTCGATAGAGATAGGTATTATGTCATGAACCTTAATAAAACTGTGTCATTTGATTACAATTAGTGGAAGAGTTTCAATCGGAAATATTTGCGATTAGGTATCATTCATTGACTGACATAGTTTACTTAGCTACTATGAAATTGAGGATTTGATCGCTGATATGAAATCATATACACACACATACACACATCTAGGTACTTAATATTGTTATTCAAACAGCCAAAATTTTAATATGTACGGTTTAAGTAATCCATGGATCGGAGGGAAGACTTTTTGTACTGCGCAACATTTTCTTGGTTGACTAAATCTAAATATATACAAAGAAAAGGTGTCTGACTGACTGGCTGATCTATCAACGCACAGTTCGTTTGTCCTTCAATCACGTGGCAACGGAGCAACAGATCATCGCGATTTTTTGCATGGGTATAGTTTAAGACCTAGAGAGTGACATAGGCTACTTTTTATCCCGGAAATTCAAAGAGTTCCCACGGAATTTTTTAAAATCTAAATCCACGCGTACGAAGTCGCGGACATGAGCTAGTCATTTAAATAGTTCGGCGCTAGGCCCAAGGTCTTTTACGCATAAATATTTATTGATTGAACATTATTTTTTTACATACCCACTACGATAAATAATTAAATGCTGCGGAGTACAAAATAATTAGGAGTTCACAAGACATAAACAGGTGATACCCATTCATAATAGCTTCAAAGTCCACGCGGATCCGGGTGAAATTCTTAACCTTGTGATAATGCTTATAACCATGTGAGTTAGTAAGACGCAATCAGTACCCTTTTTATTTATACCCTAAATGCGAAAATGTGTTTTTTTGATGGTTTGTTGGTTTGTCCTTCAATGACGTCGCAACGGTGCAACGGATTGACGTGATTTTTTGCATGGGTATAGCTAAAGACTTGGATGCACCTATAAATTTTAGGAGTGATGTGTATTTTAAGAAATTAAATATCACTTGCTTTAACAGTGAAGGAAAAAATTGAGACTAAACTTGCATGCCAGAGAGTTCTCCATAATGGTCTCAAAGATGTGTGAAGTCTGCCAATCCGCTCTTGTCCAGCGTGGTAGACTATGGCCAAAACGGAGAGGAGACTCTTGCTCTATAGTGAGCCGGCGATGGGTTGATCATTGCCTAGATTTTTACAAAATAGTTTATTTATTTATGTGTTTTTTTAAGTGTGGCACTGGTGGGCTGTGGCCAAATACTCTCATTCTGAGAGGGGATCTATGCTCGGCTTAGAGCCCAAAACATAAAAAAAAACGAATGCGTACTTTAGCCGAAAAATGTATTCATAGTACTTGTTCACTTAATTAAATATTTGTTTACATACAACACAAGTACATTTTTACTTAATTAAGCTGTTTTTTGTGTTGTTTCTCTGATCTCTATAGTTTATCGTGTTTTATTTTTAATGTTCGTTTCGTGATATGATAATGGTCTCTAGGAAACGAAAACATTGCGGAAGGGAAGTCTGTTTTTGCGAAATCATCATTAAATAGGACTAACTTTTCATCTCGGATTCGCTCAGGTTAAATCACCCCAAAGCCTAAAGACGAAAGTCTTTAATGAGTGTGTCCTACCTGTGATGACGTATGGCGCTGAAACGTTGACACTGACAGTTGGCCTTGTCCACAAGTTTAAAGTCGCTCAGCGTTCTATGGAGCATGCTATGTTGGGTATCTCTCTGAGGGAGAACCGGAGTGACTGACATAGCTCAGCGAATTAGCCAGCTGAAGTGGCATTGGGCAGGCTACGTCTGCCGCAGAACCGATGGCCGCTGGGACACACGTGTTCTGGAGTGGAGACCGCGTATCAACAAGCGCAGTTTGGGACGACTTCCAATCCGCTGAACAGGTAGCGGGAAGTGGGTGGATGAGTAAGACGGATGATCGTGTGTGGTGGTGCGCTCTTGGGAAGGCCTGTCCAGAAGTGGACGCAAACAGGCCGTTTGAGTGATTTTATAGAAAACTACATTATTCCTGAGTGGCATAAGCTGTATTTTATTTGAAAAAAAAAATTAAAGATCCCTACGAAAATTGTACCCGTGCGAAGCCGGAGTGGTCGCTAATTAATAATAATTGAAATTAAGGCAGCTCAGTTCGGTGCTTTCTTCATACAAACGTAGGAGGGAAAATACAACAATATTCGATATTGTACGCACAAAACTAAGAATTATATCGATTTATCTCGTCATTATCTAGGTTCAATGATATCTAAAACATTGAAAAAAATATTGATTTAAAAGTTACGAGCCTCAAAAGATTCCTATTTTAACACTAAATTTATGTCAACTTTGGGCGTAAATAAATAAGATTAGGAATAGGAAAATTCTAAAAAAAATTATCATTAGACATAGTTTATTTATTCATTAGTTGAAATAACTTTACTTTGCAAACCTAAATTCAGTAGTTTTTTCTCAAAAATACTTTTCCCAAACTACTGTTCAACCCTTTTCAAGCGCTAGATTTCGGCTAAAATCATCATGCTTCTCACCCCAAAACATTAGACACCGCGCGGGTGGCGGAGGGAAGGGCCAGCCCAGCGGCGCGCGGCTGCGCGTGTAATATTGTGGTTTCTATGACGACAACTGTTGTTATTAATATGTTTTCAAAAACAAAAGTCGTAATGATTTTATAAAATTAATTTTTATTCAGTGGCTATGCAAATGTGTAGAAGATTGAGCAGAGCAGAGTCAATAAGTCCTTCAAATACTTATTGCATTTTGTACATTGACCTCTGGAATTTGAAATTTGGACACCAATTTTATTCATTGGTTTATTGACCTGACTTTGTTGTTGAGGTCCTAGTAGGGATATCTACTCGTGTGGTCCTAGTACAATAGGTAAGTAACTTTGTTTAGTTATTTATTTTATATAATTTTAAAAAACCGGCCAAGTGCGAGTTGCTCGCGCACCAAGAGTTCCGTACTCAGGTATTTTTTTGACATTTTGCTCCATAAATCAAAAACTATTTTGCATAAAAATAAATAAAAATGTGTTTTAGAATACACACAATACAGTAAAGCCCTTTCATATAATACCCCACTTGGTATACTTATTATACATTGAAAATTGAAAATACTAATTATTTTTTCATTAACACACTTTAATTTTTTTTTGTAAGTTGTAATCACAAATCTATGGTTTTCGGATTTATTCCTTTACTTGTGCTCTAAGACCTACGTACCTACTAAATTTCATGATTCTGGGTCAACGGGAAGTATCCTATAGGTTTGTGTGACAGATACGACACAGACGGAGAGACGGACAGACAGACAGACAACGAAGTGATCCTAAGGGTCCCCTTTTTCCTTATAAAGTACGGAACCCTAAAAAGGTACCTGTATATGTATAATAATATATATAGGTAGGTAGGTACCTACCTGGTGGTATTTCTTTGTATTTTTAGGGTTCCGTACCTCAGAAGGAAAAAACGGAACCCTCTGTCTGTCTGTCTGTCGGTCCGTCTGTCCGTCCGTCCGTCTGTCCGTCCGTCCGTCCGTCCGTCCGTCCGTCCGTCCGTCCTTCAGTCCGTCCGTCCGTCCATGCGTCTGTCGGTCCGTCCATCGGTCCGTCTGCCCGTCCGTCTGTCCGTCTGTTCGTCTGTCTGTCTGTCCGTCTATCTGTCTGTCTGTCTGTCTGTCCGTCTTACAAATAAAGTACGCAACGCTTCGTACAAATAGTACTTTTTTATTTATTATAATAGGTAGTTATAGCGTAGGTATAAGTAAGCGTAGTGTGGGACGCCTTCCAGCACGATGGACCGACGATATACAGAGGCTGGCGGGAAGTGGCTAGGTGAGGAAGGCTGAGGACCGGGTGTGGTGGCGCTCTTTAGGGAAAGCCTATGTCCAACAGTGGACGACCGCAGGCTGATGATGATGGAAAAAATCACGTTGATCCGTTGCACCCCTCACACGTCCCTATCCGCCTTCTCCACTCCTGTCACGCTGGCGAATAAGTTTGGAATAGAATAGGATTTCGATGGAGTGCGTGGATTTTTGTGAACGGAGTTCAACCATGTAGTCGTGGTTTGGTACAATAGTAAATGGTACAATATTAATTCACCAACAACAGTTCCTAAAACCCATAGAATAGGAGTGCAGTACCCTGCAGCATCAGTATTGAAGAGTTGGAACTTAAAGTTCAATAATGGTATATATGTTTGGCATCTACAATATTATCTCACAATCAACGGTGGCTTAGGAGTGCAATACCCAGTACCCTGCATCATCAGGGTTGAAGAGTTGGGATATCGAGTTGAATTATGAAGTCGTTGCTTGGTACCTAAACCAGAGATAGTTTATTCTAAGCGTACCTTTAATATCAATTCAACATCAACTATTCCTAAAACAGCTGATTGAAATCCAAAAGTACAAAAGCTACCCGTGATTATTATGATGATGGTTGAGAAGTTGGAACTTGAAGTTTTAACATGTATGGTTTCTAACAAAAAAGAATGAATGAAATCGGACTACGCGTTAATGAATTACAGCTCAGTATACATTTTAACTTTCAACCCCTCTCCTAAGGGAACCATGCTGAATTTCGGGATAAAAAGTATCCTATATTCTTCCTCATAGTATGACGTCAAATCGTACCAAGTTTCATTGGAATCCATTCAGTAGTTTCAGCGTGATGCGCGGCCGTGATACAGACAGACAGACAGACAGACAAAAATTCCAGTTTTGGGTTCAGTATCGATTATAGAGTGCCCTCGAAAAAAAAATTTCAAAATATCTTCAATGTACAGAATTTCACCTGTTACAGTTTTATTATAAGTAATAAAATAATAATAATAATATTGATTCAGATACAAGTTAGCCCTTGAATGCAATCTCACCTGGTGGTAGGTGACGATACAGTCTTGCTTACGACTATTTCGGATCGGAAATTCTTGGATTCAGGTTAAATGCAGTGCAAAAAGAGAGATCATTAGGATTCCGTACCTCAAAAGGAAAAAGGAACCCTTATAGGATCAGTTTGTTGTCTGTCTGTCTGTCCGTCTTACAAATAAAGTACGCAACGCTTCGTACAAATAGTACTTTTTTATTTATTTATTCAGATACAAGTTAGCCCTTGACTGCAATCTCACCTGGTGGTAAGTGACGATACAGTCTTGCTTACGGCTATTTCGGATCGGGAATTCTTGGATTCAGATTAAATGCAGTGCAAAAAGAGAGATCATTAGGATTCCGTACCTCAAAAGGAAAAGGGAACCCTTATAGGATCAGTTTGTTGTCTGTCTGTCTGTCTATCTGTCAGTCTGTCAGTGTGTCTGTCAAGAAACCTGTAGGGTACTTCCCACTGACCTAGAATGATAAAATTTGGCAGGTAGGTAGATCTTATAACACACGTAAGGGGAAAAATCTGAAAACAATGAATTTGTGGTTATATCACAAAAAATAAATAAAAATGTGTTCATTAACGAATAGTTAGTATTTTCAACTTTCAAGTAAGATTAGTAAACCAAGTGTGATATCATATAAAAGGACCTTACTTGTACATCAAAAACCGATTTTATTTATTTTTATCCATACTAATATTATAAATGCGAAAGTGTATCTGTCTATCTGTCCGTCTGTTTGTCTGCTAGCTTTTCACAGCTCATCCATTTAACCAATTTTGATGAAATTTGGTACAAAAATAGCTTGCATCCCGGGGAAGGACATAGGCTACTTTTATGATAAATAAGATTTAGTGGATACCGCTATTTTTCTGGAAATAACGTTAGATGCGAAACTTCAATGGGGCTCTCATATAAATAACTTATCGAACAGACAGTTCTGCTGCATATGCGGTAAAAAAAGATTCGCCAGTTGACAGACATAGAAACGGCGAGACTAGTATATTTTAGTTACTTTCACAGCATTATGTCATATGGCATATTATTAGAAAAGAAAAAGAAAGAAAAGAAAAACGTTTATTTTTTAAAGCTGTACCACACATTACCAGTTACCAACTGGTTAGGTTATCCCAGCGCCTCTTATACTTGAGTAATAAAGTCAAAAAACCTCAAGTAGAAGAAGCGCCGGAATAAAGTATGTCATGTGTGGCACAACCCAAAAAAAAAGGTCCCTACTCAGCATAAATGCATATTGTCTTGCACAAGTACAAAAACATACAGCGCTGGTTTTCAGTAGAAACCCTGATTCAGGTGGCACCACGGAATTATTATGGGGTAATGCTGCTGATATAAATTCTATTTTTGTGCTGCAGAAAAGGGCTGTTCGAGCCATATATAGTATGGGACCACGAGAGTCGCTGCGAACTAAATTTAGAGAAGTTAAAATTATGACAGTGCATAGTCAATATATTTTTGAAAATTTATTGTACGTATATAAAAACATAAATAAATTTAAAAAAAAAGTGACTGTCATAAGTTCAAAGTGACTGTCATAAGTTCAAAGTTTTCATAAAACGTAAACTAATTAAAAAATCCTATTACATTGTAAAGGATTATTTAAATGATAAGCAAGCTTGGGAATGAGTTGCTCGGCTTTGTGATAGTTCTAATAAGTTTAATTTATGATTTTGTAAAGTGGTGATAATAAAAAGAATACCCGGCTGAGTTAGCTGTGGGCTCTTCTCAGTCTTGGGCACGTTTGGAACCCTCGTAGCGTTTGCGAAATAATTATATATCACCACTATATTTTACAAATCCAACAACTGACAATCGAAAAGAGTAATTTATTACCTATTTTGAACAAATCATTTGACTTTGACTTTTGATCCCGGAAAATCAAAGTTCCCACGGGATTTTTAAAAAACCTAAATCCACGCGGACGAAGTTGCGGGCATCATCTAGTGCATACTAAATAGTTTTTGATTTATCATGCAAAATGTCAAAAAATACTATTTACCTATTTATTTATTTTTATTTTTCACTAGCTGCCCCGGCGAACTTCGTACCGCCTAACAGTCGATTCTTTTTCAGGATTTTTTAAAAATTTTCTCTCCGTAAGAACCATATTCGTACTTCAAGGAATATTATAAAAAAAGAATTAGCGAAATCGGTTCAGCTGTTCTCGAGATTTGCGATCAGCAACACATTTATTCGTTTTTAGGGTATACCCTAAATTAACACATAGGCTACTTTTTATCCCGGAAAATCAAAGAGTTCCCACGGGATTTTTAAAAACCTAATTCCACGCGGACGAAGTTGCGGGCATCAACTAGTAATAAAATATAATTTGGACTTATCCGAATTCCGAAAGTCAGGGTTGTCAAATCACACTTATATTATAAAGGCGAAATTTTGTATCTGCGTGTGTGTGTGTATAGGTTTGTTACCCTTTCACGCAAAAAGTACAAGACGGATTTGGCTGAAATTTGAAATAGTGATCGCTTTTGAAAGAGTTCTCGCGGGATTAAAAAACCACTATATCCTCGCGGACGAAGTCGCGTGTATCATCTAGTTACAAATATAAGTATGTAGGTCATATTGTGTGCTTAGACAATTTAATTATATACTTGAGTTTTCATGTAACAGAAACAAAAATGGATTGGCGGAAGAGGAAAAAGAAACGGTTTAGACTCGCAAAAGCAAATCTCAATCCTCCCGAAAAGAGGAGATCTATTAAAATTCATCAGAATCTTTCCAAACCATAATATTATCTTGTGATGATAATGCCATTACTTTTTCGGGGTTATTCCTGTGAGTCACACCCGACGTGAGTAACAATGTGACTCGAGGGGAATTTTATTTGACTGAATATGTACTTTTCCGGGATGCTGAATTTGATAATGACATTTATTTTCAAATCCAAAATAGCAGACATGCACTTTTCACAAAAAATAGAAATGGGTGTCGTTTTCAGGGTTTCCAGGATGCTGGTTTTGATAATGACATTAATTTTTTAATCTAAGATGGCGGGCCAGCACTTTTTATAAAAAATAGACGCGAGTGTCGTTTTCAAGGTTCTCCAGGATGGTGAATTTGATGATGACATTTATTTATTTTTAATAAATACTTATATATTATACTTCTATTTTAGTGGATCACAGGATTTTCTTTGACAAGGAAACGACAAAGCAAAAAATCGAATTGAATTAGATTATGATGCTATCACACCGTACCATTTAGAGCCAGCTTCTGAAAATTTGACACTGTGTTTGTAAGTTGATATTATTTAGATACTAGCTAATGCCCGCGACTTCGTCCGCGTGGATTTCACATTTTTCAAAATCCCGCGGGAACTCTTTGATTTTCCGGGATAAAAAGTAGCCTATGTGTTAATCCAGTTAAGAATTCTAAATTTCACTCAAAGCCGTTCAGCCTTTTTTGCGTGATTGAGTAACAAACATCCAAACATCTACACTTTCACATTTATAATTCCACTAGCTGCCCTGGCGAACTTCGTTCCGCCTACGGCCTAAAGGTTCGTACGCACCTGAGCGGCGCGGCGCGGCGCTTCAGTCCGACTGCAGAACGCGTCACCTCAGGCCGCTCGACGGTGCCTACCGCACTACAACTTCAGTACGCGGCACCTCGCGTCACTTGCGCGTCACTTTTATACCCGTTCGCGTACGAGCGCGAAGCGCCGTGCCGCGCCGCTGGGTATGTCGCACTAGCGTCACTGCACTGCGCGTCGCTTCGCTGCGCTTCAAAATATTCTCTCCAGCCGTGCCGCGCGGCAACGCGCGGTGAAGCGCCGCGCCGCGCCGCTCTAGTGCGATATGCGCCATACAAAATGATAGAAATGATATTTTGAAGCTCTGTGCCGCGACGTGAAGCTCACTGAAGCGCCGCGCCGCGCCGCTCAGGTGCGTACGAACCTTAACAGTCGATTCAAATTTTTTAAATTTTTCTCTCGGTAAGAACCATCCTCGTACTTCAAGGAATACCTAATTTAAAAAAAGAATTAGCGAAATCGGTTCAGCTGTTCTCGAGATTTGCGATGAAATTTAGTGATTCATTTTTATATTATAGACTAGCTTATGCTCGCGACTTCGTCCGCGTGGGCTACACAAAATTTCGAACCCCTATTTCACCCCCTCCAGAGTTGAATTTTCAAAAATCCCTTCTTAGTGGATGCCTGCGTCATAATAGCTATCTGCATGCCAAATTTCAGCACGATCCGTCCAGTATTTTGAGCTGTGCGTTGATAGATCAGTCAGTCAGTCAGTCAGTCAGTCAGTCAGTCAGTCAGTCAGTCAGTCAGTCAGTCACCTTTTTCTTTTAAATATTTAGATTAGGATTAGGATAATATAATTATTATTTTACTAGCTGCCCCGACGAACTTCGCACCGCCTACAGTCGATTCTTTTTCAGGACTTTTTTAAAAAAATTCTCTCCATAAGAACCATCCCCGTACTTCAAGGAATATTATCAAAAAGAATTAGCGAAATCGGTGCAGCTGTTCTCGAGATTTGCGATCAGCAACACATTCAGCGATTAATTTTTATATGATATAGAGATTTACTATTTGTTGTCAGATTTGTCAATGCTGAATTATGTTGTATTTTAGTGACTCAAGACATTCCTTTTAGAAGAAAACAAGGAAAATAAAATGAATATGCCCAATATACGTACCACTGAAATCCAACATGATGCTGCAACATTCAATTCTGTACTAAATATTGAAAGGTCTACCATACCATACTTGTAAGTTGTTATGCTATGTTTTTTGCATACATTCTATATAGATAATACTCACAATATAATTATGTTGATTGTATGTTTATTAATTCCAGAAATGAAATGGAGAGCTTCAATAGTTCTGCGTCGAATGATACATCTAATGTGACTGTTGAAACAGAAAATGATACATATTGTGTTTATGTATGTAGTGGGCTTTTAGAGGGAAATTGAATTGTACCTACTTCCTACTTATAAAAATAAAATTTTCATTTTTGAGATCAAAGTGGAATTTATTTTGACTTTTGTATACACAAGTAGATAGTATATATAGTTTTTAGTCGCTACTAATAGATAAGTGTAGGCAACAAAAGTTATTTTCACAGACAAACGAATGTGTAATCATGTGTTCCTAATAGGTAATCCGCCAGCACAGAGAATTCAACTCCTAGAGTACGCATATACAAGGTTTTACATGAAAATCGTAAAATGTTGGCGGGGGACAGGGGAGAATGCTTTGTTGTGATTGGTGGACTGACTAATCAAAACAATGTGCGGAATGAGGGTACCGAACGGGCGTGGGCGATGATTCATTTAAAATTCCGTGGGATCACCACGATTTAGCAATGCAATTCCTTAGGTACAGCATCAGGGTCGAGAAGTGGGTCTTCGAGTTCAATGATAAAGTCTTTACTTGGTAGATATAGGTACCTACCTCCAATATCAATTTATAACCGACAGTTTCAAAATCCCATAAGTTTTGGTGGTCATGTCCCCTGCAGCATCAGGATTGAGGAGTTGAAATCCTGTGTGTCCTATATAAAATGACATTTTATATAGGACAATGTTGCAATGTTTCTTTATCAATTAAAAAAAATACGCAAATCGGTTCAGAAATCTCGGAGATTTCTGTGTACATAGGTAGAAAAACACAACTCCTTTTTTAAAAGTCGGTTAAAAAAGTATCCTTTGTTAATCCTCTACTTGTCTGTAAAAGTCCCGTCAAAATAGGTTCTGCCGTTCCGAAGATTAGCCCGTTCAAACAGACAGACAGACAGACAGTTTTTAAAAACGTTTGATTCAGCTGTTATGGTACAGTTCAAATAACAATATTATGAGCTTGCGGTAGTTATTTCGAAATTACAGACAGACACTTCATAGAAGTATGGATTTCTATAATATATACGAGTTGTTTATACACGCTGAGGCAGTAGTTACCTAATAGGTATGTATGTAAGTGAGATTTTATAGTATTCATCAAAGATAAGTAGGTAATCATTATCATTCAAAAAAATTTAAAAAATATTTGTTTCAGTAGGTAAAACAATTTCACATAGTGCGTAGTAATTGGGACCATCCCAGTAACTGTTTTAGTATTGCTACGAGTACTCGTGGCAGGCGACCCCGCTCTTCCATAAAATCTTATACAATAATAATTGAAATAAGTAGTTCCTTCATAAATCATATATAAACAAAAATTCATCGGTGACATCTGTCCAACTATCTGTGTGCCCTCATCAATATATCCGGACGCTAGTGTGAGCGCATGCACTCGCTACACTGCTCATACTGAGTCTATTCTTTCTATCACAATGTTAGGTGAAATAGCATACAGGTTACCCACGTGGGCCGACAGCCGTCTCGGACGTGCATTCCAGCGTCACCTTAATTGAACCAATTGCTGAAAGTATTGTATTTGAATGAAAAGATGACCTGGCACTATTAATGCATATCTAATAAAACAACACGGTTGAATAATTAGGTTATCCATTTAGATACTAATTTATTCATACTTGAATAGTAATATTACTTTAAAGTAGCAACGTACAGACGGGAAAAAGCTTTATTCCGGCATTATGAACAAGATTAACCGAAAGATTAAGTGCTATTCTATAGATTATTATATTTTCTTACCTAAAATCACTATCCATAATCTATATTTTATGCAATACGCCTGAAATGGGCAACCAGATTGACCGTTGTTTTCGTAGTGTATACAGTTACAGGCCTAGAGAGTGGCATAGGCTACTTTCTATCCTATAAAACCTATTGGAGCAATCTCATTAACTGAAAAGCAAAATAAATATTTTAACAAGATTCTCCATTTTTTAGGGTTCCGTACCTCAAAAGAAACGGAACCCTTATAGGATCACTTTGTTGTCTGTCTGCCTGTCGGTCTGTCAAGACAACCTACAGGGTACTTCCCGTTACCTAGGAATCATGAAATTTGGCAGGTAGGTAGATCTTATAGCTGGACATTGGGGAAATCTGAAAACCGTGAATTGTGGTTACATCACACAAAAACAACTTGTGGTCATGAACTAATAATTAGATTTCAAATTTTCTAAGTAAGATAAACTATATCAAGTGGGATACCATATGAAAGGTCTTCACTTGGCATTCTTAAAACAGATTTTTATTATTATTATGTATCATAGTTTTTGAATAATCCTGCAAAATGTCGGAAAATACGACCGTAGTACGGAACTCATTGCGCGAACCTGACTCGCGCTTGGCCGGTAATTTTAAAGCAAAGCAAAAGCATAAAATATCGTGGCTCTATGAAGCTTTAAACATTTGTAGAACATCAGTGTCATCAACAAGTTTTGAGCAAAATACCTATACCTACTTACTAGAGTTTGATTGAGAGTAGTTATACTAGAGAAACAACAAAAACAATTGTAATTAACAACTTATTAATGTGCCTACCTACAACCAGCAAATAAATGACTTGTATTTGTATTTTGAATGAGAGAACTCTCGGTTTGATCCTGAATCAACGAATGTTTTGACATCTTCTATCTTCTCTTATAATATAATATAAAAATGAATCGCTAAATGTGTTGCTCATCGCAAATCTCGAGAACAGCTGAACGATTTCGCTAATTCTTTTTTAAATTATTCCTTGAAGCACGGAGAGAAAAATTCTAAAAATTTCCTGAAAAATAATCGACTGTTAGGCGGTACGAAGTTCGCCGGGACAGCTAGTCCCGACTAATATTAACAGGCGAAAGTTTGTATGTGTGTGTGTGTGTGTGTGTATGTTTTTTACTCCTTCACGCAAAAAAATACTGGACGGATTTGGCTAAAATTTGGAATGGCGATAGATTATACCCTGGATTAACACATAGGCTACTTTTTATCCCGGAAAATAAAAGAGTTCCCGCGCGATTTTGCGAAGTCGCGGGCATCAGCTAGTTATGTATATAAATAAACTGCTATTTTTAACCTTTTTGGAGAAAACGCTCTTTTAAAATCTGGTTTTATTCTTCCTTGTTTGAGTGGTTTGAACTTTGAACAGACCTTAACTTCTCATTGCGATTAGATGTGGGGTAAAATAAGTACAGTCTATGAACCAAATCGCAAACAAAAAACAACTAAATAGTTGTAACCCCCCGTTCACACGGCGTCAACTTTTGTCGGATCCTGCAAAAACCGGATAGTGTGTTCACACGGCCCGTCCGGCGTCGTTAGCGCCGGTGATCTCCCCGCCCACGCCCGCCGCCCCGCCCCGCCCGCCCGACTCACTGGTTCTGGGTTTTTTGCGGGATTCTTGATCCGTACGCCTAGTACGAGATTTTATGTCTCACCAACGTTTATAGTATTCGAGTGTAAAAACTCTTCCGCGTTATAGTAAACTAGCTTATGCTCGCGACTTCGTCCGCGTGGACTACAAAATTTCAAACCCCTATTTCACCCCCTTAGGAGTTGAATTTTCAAAAATCCTTTCTTAGCGGATGCCTACGTCATAATAGCTATCTGCATGCCAAATTTCAGCCCGATCCGTCCAGTAGTTTGAGCTGTGCGTTGATAGATCAGTCAGTCATTCAGTCAGTCAGTCAGTCAGTCAGTCACCTTTTCCTTTTATATATATAGACTAGATACTGGAACCCTCGGTGCGCGAGCATGACACGCACTTGGCTGGTTTTTTTAATTTATTCCACTACAAGTTAGCCCTTGACTATGTGATGATGCAGTCTAAAGTGGAAGCGGGATAACTTGGAAGAGGTGTGTTGCCACAAAATCGGATCCTACAAAAACGGCTCGTGCAAAAATCGGATGTGTCAGTGTGAACGCGTCGTTAGTAGGTAGTTGACAAGGCAAGAGTTAATGACCAATGATGTTTTTGGTTTGTCTGTATGGGCATGATTCATACGCTGAGTGTAAACATCCCAGCTGTTTAACTCCACTATGAATTTTTCAGGGACAAAAAATTATCTATTTGTAGTAGTGGTTTTTTCAAAGTAGGTACCTTCTACCGACCTAACAAAATAGATAATATCATCGTCAATTACTTATTATCATAATTGCGGAACCGGCAGGGATAACAATTATTATTGTTGATTAGCTGATGCCCGCGACTTCGTCTGCGTGAAATTCAAATCAAAAATGCATGCAAAATTACGTCAATCCGCACCGTTGCGGACGTGATGAAGGACAACCAACAAACAAACACAAACTTTCGCATTTATAATAAGGGTACCTACTGATAAAGGTACCCTATTGATACGAGGGAACCCTTCGCGTGTTAGTCCGAATCGCACTTTACTGATTTTTAGGTTCCGTCACCTCAAAAGGAAACACCCGGAACCCTTATAAGATTGTGGCGGTTGCCACAATAGAAAATAGATGGCGCTGTTCCAACTCGATGACGTAGTCCCGAACAAATGTACCGCCGATAGCAATCGCACTAACGGAGTTTTTCTTGCAATCTGGACTATATATAGCAGGTTTCAAGACATAACCGTCGGCCCAGCTGGCGCTACGAGCAAATCCAAACCGCTCGGTGGGATGATCTCCCCCTTTGGTACGGTCGAGCCTGCACACCGCTCCCGTACATTGGTGACCCCGGACGTGATCAAGAACGGTTCGCCACACCTCAACAACCGACGAAATCAAGACTGGTCGCACACTACAACAGCCGACGTCATCGCAGATCAACCGCACGCCGCCGCACTCCGCACTGCGCACTCACACCGTGATCAAGGGTGATTCAGCATACACCGCAAACACCTTTGGATCACACACCGGCCCAAGCCGACGTCTCCTCCAACTCCAAGTCTACAAGCAGCAAACAGCAAGCACATCGAGGCCTGTAAGACGGATGTAGCAAAGCTTCGGGGCACAATGGCTCTGCACTCCATAACCAGCTACAAGCGTCCTGGTCCACCGCTTCTCTGGAGGTTAGCAGCCATTGCACTCCTTTCAAACGCCTTCACGCTACAACGCCACCCTCTCTTTATGCTTCACACTACGCGTTCATCTCGGAGGAGAGTGATGTGGCGGGTTGCCACAATAGAAACTAGATGGCGCTGTTCAATCGATGACGTAGTCCCGAACAAATGTACCGCCCGATAGCAATCGCACTAACGGAGTTTTCTGCAATCTGGACTATATATAGAAGTTTCAGACATAACCGTCGGCCCAGTGGCTGCTACCGAGCACAACCAACGCTCGTGGGAGATCTACCTTGGTACGGTCGAGCCTGCCACACCGCTCCCGTCCAAGATCACTTGTTGTCTGTCTGTCTGGCTGTCTGTCTGTCTGTCTGTCTGGCTGTCTGGCTGTCTGGTGTCTGTCGTCTGTCTGTCTGTCTGTCTGTCTGTTTGTTGGTCTGTCTGTATGTCTGTCTTTCTGTCTGTCTATCTGTCTGTCTGTCGGTCTGTCAAGAACAAATACACCTATTTGGCAGGTAGGTAGGTCTTATAGCAGACATTCGGGGAAAAATCTGAAAACCGTGAATTTGTGGTTACATCACACAAAAAAGAATTTGGTCATGAACTAATAATTAGTCCTACCTAATATTTTTAATTTTGGAAGTAAGATAACTATATCAAGTGTGGTATCATATGAAAGGCTTCTTACTGTGCATTCTAAAACACATTTTTATTATTTTATGCATCATAGTTTTTGAATTATCGTGCAAAATGTCGAAAAAAATACGATGTAATACGGAACCCTCGCTGCGCGAGCCTGACTCGCACTTGGCCGGTTTATTTTATCAATGTAAGACGTTATCGGTACTGATGTTATCATTCAGTGAAAGAATTACCTTGAATATAGCCTTGATTTGATTCGTTGCTAACCATACTAACACACTTATACGGCCCGAAAAATTGATATCAATCTATTGGTAATCCTCGATAAATTACTAAGCAACCTTGTTGTTTGTAGAATTGTATGGTCATTTCTAGTGTTCCGTACAACTCTCCACCTCCCATGGCCCCACTAACCTCTCGGTTATATGGGCCGAATCGCGGGAGGGCGCCCGTTCGGTACTTGCTCTTGGCGTTTTCCCGGGGCGCCTTCTTGACTCCCTACAAATTATTTTATGTCTCCTCCTTGTCCCTTATGCTCATACTCTCCCCCCTTGGGGGCTAGACGTCACTAGCACAGCTGAGGTCCCCGCTGCTGCTCCTTCGTGGTGCCGGCCTGGCATCTGAACGCTCCGAGCTGCTTCGCCTCTTATGCCAAAGTAGAGAGACTCTTGTAGAGAGACTTCTACACGCCACGGTCTTGCGCCGCCACCATCTAGCGTAAGAAACAATACCTACGGTTAATCGAAGATTGAAAAGCTTGAAAGTTTGACACAAGCTTTAAGACAGTCTCTTAAGCGTTCTCCATACAAAATCAATGAAAATTAATAAAGAAAACTCATTGAAATTTTCTAGACGTTTTAAAAACTATCCGCGTCTAATAAAAAATATTACAATAAAACCTTGAGCTAGCCTTATCTAATCACTATACAAATCATGCCCGCGTGGAATGGTGCCAGAATACTGGCTGCATTTCAGCGCTGGACAGCCAGGCTGATCGGCTACGCAAAAAAAGAGGCAGCCCTTCTGTCACCAGATGGCGCTATTACTCACGGGTGAATTTCTTTTAGCACTAAATAGATAGGTAGGTACTATTTAAGCATACGACGATTTTGATTTTATTGTCTTGCGAGGTGCGAAAAGTAGAGTATTGAACTTGGTGGCAATACGGTCAGCGCACTCTGGCTTAGCTTAGACTTAAGACAGAGTTAAAACGAGACAGAGCTATATCTCTCACATAAATCTGTCTCGTTTTAACTCGATCTTAAGTCTGAGCAAAGTTAAAGTGCATTCTATAGATCTCAGCCTTCTTAATCTTGGGCGCCCCTAAACTCCATGCTTCACTCAGGATTCTACATGGAACACGCTCGCTTCGCTCCGGAGTTTTTTAGTATCTTTTACAGATGCAAATCACTCGCGCACCTACCCAGGTTGCGGAGTCATTATTAACGAAGCTAGACGCTCTAAAAATTATCTAAGTCACAACATCAACACGCGGACCTATGTGTTTCGAGATAATGGGGCGGACACTCATAATGCCCGGCGCGTCTCTTATCCCAACATATTTATTTAAACCTTGTAGCCATACGGACTGGCACGAAGTAAAACGATATATTGGTATAATTATTATTATTTTTATCTAGTTTTCTGTTTATACGGAAGTGGTATTTTTGAAAATGACAATGGCTGGCGTTAGTTTTTCAAGTAAGTTTTTTAATTATTACCTAGATTTTTGTAGTTTTGATTTCAAGTAATTAAATATCACCGGAAAATATCGTGAGGAAACCTGCACGCCTGAGAGTTCTCCATAATGTTCTCAAAGGTGTGTGAAGACTGCCAATTCGTTCTTGTCGAGTGTGGTAGACTATGGCCAAAACGGAGAGGAGACCCTTGCTCTATAGTGAAGTGAGCCGGCGATGAGTTGATCATTACCTAGATTTTTACAAAAGAGTTTATTTATTTATGTGTTTTTTGTTTCTTTGTATCTTTTTCACACCATTTGAAAGAGGCACAAAAATAATGCATTTCAGTCCAATTAATTATAATTAATTTTATCTAAATTCCTTCCTTACGTTTAGAAAATTCTAGACTCATCTTAAAAAGTTCTATACTCTGCCAGACACCCTTAAACTTTAACAAATTGTTAAACTTTAGGGTGTCTGGCAGGGGGCTGCCACGATCTGGCGTGGTTTCTAATAAGTATCTACTAATCCGAAGAAAATATAAAAAATTAGACTTCATGCTTTGATGTAAGATTTTTTACACATTTATTACCTACTAGCTTATGCTCGCGACTTCGTCCGCGTGGACTACACAAATTTCAACCCTCTATTTCAGCCCCTTAGGGGTTGAATTTTTAAAAATCCTCTCGTAGCGGATGCCTACGTCATAATGGCTGTCTGCATGCCAAATTTCAGCCAGATCCGTTCCGTTTGAGCTGTGCGTTGATAGATCAGAAAGTCAGTCAGTCAGTTAGTCATTCAGTCAGTCACCTTTTCTTTTTATATTTAGATTATCTCAGAAAGCCACTATGATCCATTTCATAGTCGTTCCTCCCTGTGTTGGGGACAATACGCAGAGAAACTTTAAGCTTTTATAAAATAACGAAGGTCTGGCACGCGCTGGCGTCCATATCAAAGCACAGATCAAACTACTGGACAGATCGGGCTGTTTGGCATGCAGATAGCCATTATGACATACATATTATCTGCTATGGAAAGACTTTTAAACATTCAACCCCTAAGGGGGTAAAATAGGGGTTTGAAATTTGTGTAGTCCAGGTGGCCGAAATCGCAGGCATAAGCTAGTATTACTATAAGTAACCACATTTTTTTGAGTTCTTGACCAATTAATTTGGCATTGTTCTTTAATCAGTAGGTAGGTACCCTATTATAAATGCGAAAGTGTGTTTGTTTGTTGGTTTGTCATTCAATCACGTCGCAACGGTGCAACGGGTTGGCGTGATTTTTGCAACGGTATAGACAAAGACCTGGAGAGTGACATAGGCTACTTTTATCCCAGAAAATCAAAGAGTTCCCATGGGATTTTTAAAAAACCTAATTCCACGCGCATGAAGTCACGCTAGTTATTAATAAAATTCCGATTTTTTTTTGCACTTAATTAATTATAAGAGCTTCGTAATTAAGTCGAAATAATAAAAAAACAGGATAAAAACTAATTGGATAACCTTTCGTACCTCGGTGTCAAATTGAATTAAGCCGGCCGCATACTATCGGCAATAATGTTCCTAACGCACTTCGGTACAGACAGAAAGTTTTCTATCCATCGATGTTGTTCTTATACAGCTAACTAACTAGCTGATGCCCGCGACTTCGTCCGCGTGGATTTACATTTTTCAAAATCCCGCGGGAACGATTTGATTTTCCGGGATAAAAAGTAGCCTATGTCCTTCCCCGGGATGCAAGCTATCTCTGTACCGAATTTCGTCAAAATCGGTTGAACGGATGGGCCGTGAAAGGCTAGCAGACAGACAGACAGACAGACACACTTTCGCATTTATAATATTAGTATGGATTATCATATCGTATCTTCATATCTATTATATTTTTCATGAGTGTTTCTATCTTCGTCCTGTACCTATTCTACTCCCTTTACAACCTCTCGCACTGCCAAGGGTCACTGGTAGAGATCTCTCAAGAAATAAGTGCTTCTCTGCCCACTTTTGCTCTTTTTCTCTTAACTGTAAATGTTAATAAAAATTTGTGAGTTTGTTGTAGGCTCTTCTCAGACATGGGCGCGTTTGGAACCCTTAGCTTTAGTTTTAATTTTGCGTAATAATTATCACCACTATATCTTACAAGTCCAACATGTGACCATCAAAAATAGTAATTATTACCTACTAGCTTATGCTCGCGACTTTGTCCGCGTGGACTACTCAAATTTCAAACCCCTATTTTACTCCCTTAGCGGTTGAATTTTCAAAAATCCTTTCTTATCGGATGCCTACGTCATAATAGCTACCAGTATGCCAAATTTCAGCCCGATCCGTCCAGTTGTTTGAGCTGTGCGCTGATAGATCAGTCAGTCAGTCACCTTTTCCTTTTATATATTTAGACTAGCTTATGCTCGCGACTTCGTCCGCGTGGACTACACAAATTTCAAACCCCTATTTCACCCCTAAGGGGGTGAGTTTTCAAAAATCCTTTCTTAGCGGATGCCTACGTCATAATAGCTATCTGTGTGCCAAATTTACCCCGATCCATCCAGTAGTTTGAGCTGTGCGTTGATAGATCAGTCAGTCAGTCAGTCACCTTTTCCTTTTATATATTAAGATTTTGAATAAATCATTTGACTTTGACTTGATTTTGACTTTGAAATGTTTCTAACATAATACGCGACAGGTCGAGATGGCAATCGGGGTATGAGGTGGGGGGGACGCCTCGCATATCTACACGTCAACCGCGCTATCTCCCACCGAGTTGGCGGGGGGCTGTGCGGGTGTGCGGGGCGTCTCCATCCCGATTGCCATCTCGACCTGTCGCGTACTGTACCTACCTACGTTTTAATATTATGCGGCCGGCCTTAAAGTCCTCATTATAATTTTTTATCACGTGCGATTGTTTACAATATTAATTAATATCACTTGCTGTAACAATGAGGGAAAACATCGTGGGGAAACCTGCATGCCTGAGAGTGCTCTGTAGTGACCGGTGATAGGTTGATCATGATGATGATGATGCTAACACCGCTGGGATCTGAGGTGTTTTTCTCTATGTAACACGCAGGGATGCGACTGTTCTAGCTCGCACGCTCTTCAACTTGGGTTGATGACCGTGCGTGCGCGAAATTTAAACAATAATTATCAAACTTTGAAGATTTTGCTTCGTGAATATTTACATGTTACCTACTTATTATAAGTACGATAGCAATTGAAAAAACTTAATTTATTGTGATTTTTCACATCAAGCCTACCACTCGTCACGGGTCTTCTCTCAGAATGACAAAGGTAGGGGCATAGTCTGCCACGCTGGCCCAGTGTGTATTTTTACGTGATATCTATGAAATAGTCCATCTTTTATGCTGATACGAGGAAAGCAACACGCGCCGATATGCTTCGTAGCAAACATTAAATTAACTTGCAATTAATTAGATACCTTTAACCTTAGTTAAAACCAATTATATTAATAATTTATCGATTAATTAACATCATAATATCTATCTATCTAGTTTTATTGATTAAGTACAAAATACGCCTTACATACCAAATAGCTTAGTCACAAGACAGCTAGGTCTTATGTAAAGACTAGCTTAGGCCAGGGACTACATCCGCGTGGACAACACGGATTTCAAACCCCATTTTACCCCATTAGGGGTTGAATTTTCAAAAATCCTTTTTTAGCCGATGCTTACGTCATAATAGTTATCTGCACAGCAAATTCAGCCCGATCCGTCCAGTAGTTGAGCTGTACGTTGATAGATCAGTCAGTCAACTTTTCCTTTATATATTTAGACTAGCTAGACTACTCAAATTTCGAACCCCTATTTCACCCCTTAAGGGTTGAATTTTCAAAACTCCTTTCTTAGCGGATGCCTACGCCCTGCGTCATAATGGCTATTTGCATGCCAAATTTGAGCCCGATCCGTCCAGTAGTTTTAGCTGTGCGTTGATAGATCAGTTACTCAGTCACCTTTTTTCTTTTATAAGTATATTTAGATTTAGATGACATAATTAAGTACAATTAGACTTATTTACTCATCTCAGTGTAAACAGCTAATTGAAGCATAGATCTCACTCAAACGCTTAAGATCAATGCTGAAAAACAAATACATATATATACAAAAATAACCTACTTACTAGAAAATGACAGACTAACAGACAAGACAAACATAGGACTACGAGTGATCCTATAAGGTTTCTCTTTATCATACGCCTACGACGTAGCACTCGTAGCAGGCATTGAATTTAAAATCCTTAGTCGAGTTGAGAAGTTACTTTGTTTAAACTTGCATAATCTGAGGTGGAACCTACCGCCGCCCTTTAGATCGCTAAGCCAACTTCACGCAGACGCATTTAAGTTTGAATCGTACTATATGTTTGATGGTTCACCAACTCTTCAATTCCAATTTCAATTTAAATTTTCATTTATTGCATTTCCATAAATAATTACATCATATTAAGTATGTACAAAGTATTATGGATACCCAGTTTGGGTGTCGCAATTTGGTCCTTAGACCTTGGTAGGGAGACCGATATTATTATTTATTTTTATGTTCGTCGTTTAGGAAATCATTTACGGCATAGTAGCCCTTTTCTAATAAAAAGTTTTTTAATATTTGTTGAATTTATTTCATTGTTTATGTTACGAATTTTGTCTGGTAAATTATATATTCTGTATAGACATTACGTAGGGACTCGAGGTATGCAGTACTAATTTTGATATCGGAAGGTTTAATTTATTTGCATGTCTTTCTCTATCCATGACACATGGGACATGAAAAGAGCCTTCCCGCGTGGTGCTTAGATACCGATCACAAGCACCCGGCGACCCTGAAACAGCTACTACATGAACAAAATCAGTAGGCTGACTAATCTTTTCACCACGACCGCTACCTTTAAACCGAGCTATCGCGGCAAAGTGGCAATGGGCATGATTGTTAACTATGGGCCTCATAAGAAAGCTCAGAGTCACTCAGCGGGCGATGGAGAAAGCTATGTGCGAAGTTTCTCACGTGATTAAATCAGAAATGAGGAGATCTGTAGGAGAACTAGAGTAACCGACATAGCTCAACGGGTTGCGAAGCTGAAGTGGCAATGGGCAGGGCACATAGTTCGTAAAACCGATAGACGTTCACGTTGAGATCCCAAGGTGCTGGAATGGCGACCTCACGCCGGAAGACGCAGCGTTGGAAGACCCCCCATTAGGTGGACGGTCGACATCAGACGAGTCGCAGAGAGCCGCTGGATCCGCGCGGCGCAGGACCGTGGCGTGTGGCAGTCCCTACAAGAGACCTATGTCCAGAAGTGGACGTCTATTGGTTGATGATGATGATGATGATGATCGCGGTTGCGGCTTTTTGGGCTGCCCATGTTGAGGTGATCGTCGACTCGAGAAGAAGAAGACCCTACTGGCAAA